>NC_092865.1:11004141-11019360 GCF_032062135.1 Pyxicephalus adspersus
GGGGGGGAGTGCCGATCTCACTGCACATGCATGAGATTGGCATTTTTTCCCCATTAAAGAAAAAGCTTCTTCTGAGCATGCTGCTTGATCTCAGGCATGAGCAGTCAGAAACCTGGAAGGAGTGACATGAGTGTCTCTGGAAGCTCTGCACTCCCATTCTGTCTTTATGATCGCAGTAATAAAGACAGAAGGGGAGGCTGAAAAGGTATTTTAATAATTAGTAATTTTTACCTTCAATAAAAGGGTAAAGTAATAGGTCCACTTTAATGCCCAAAATGCTCCATACTTCTGATTGGCAACTCATTTAAATAAATAGGCTGCTACTATGCAAGGCTTGTTATCTCATGTTTCAGTGACAGCTGCAAAATTTTGCAGCTTTAATTCCTTCCTGTTTTGGTGACCCCCAATTTTTGAGCCATGCAGTGAAATAGAGGTGGGAGAATGGTGGCACATGGAGAGGAGTGCAGGCGTTTGATGCCTCTGGGAATGGCTGATTGCCAAAGATGCTTATAGAGTCTGCAACGCAGGAAGTAAAGGTACCAGATACATGACTCCAGGGAGGTGGGTGTACATTGAGCTCATGGTTTTGTATCTTTTCAGTGTTCTCCCCAGCCTCTTTTAGCGGGGCGCACCACCCGACTCTTTTCAGTAACCACCTGGCTGTTTTTGGCTGGTTACTGAAGAGTTGGGTCACAATACAGGGGCTGCCACCACCTACAGCTTCTTTCCACCCAGCTTAAAAACATTTCACACTCCTTTGGATACCTAACAGCAGGGTCTCTTTAAAGTAAAGCTGTCACACATTTAAACTATATTGCACAGTTTCCCTTATTTTCTCTCCCTATGTTTACCTTATTGCCAGAAGCCCTCTGAGACATTTCTAGTCAAACTATACAATGCAGTGAATAAAATATTACAGCCCACTGGAGGCAATTGGAATTCACTTTTCAGAACCCAGGTTGGTACCCGATGGGTTATGATTGGTTTTTACAGATACTGCACATTATATTTTGTGCTGTCCTCCTTTTCTGTTAGAAATATTCTTGTTTCCTGTTCATATTCCCAGACAAATGTAGTGCTGGAATTTCAAATCAGAAGAAAACTATCCGGTAGGGTTGTTGGAGTGATATGTTATTATTTTTTGCCTCATTATCTGTGGTTATTTTGCAGGCGTTGCAGCACATCGCTAAACAAGGCCTGAGAGCCAAGTCTACAGCCCCCCAAACAGCCTCCTCTGCATCGGCCCCCCATTCTGGCTTCAACTTTGGTAAGTTTCCATTGCAGATAAGCTTTATAATTAGCATCTGATGCATTCATGAGACAGCTTGGGTGGAATTGGCAGCAGGTCCAAACAAGTCCATTTATTGTTGATCAAAATAAAGTAACAGATTTACATAATAAAAATTAAATATGCATTTCTAAATACAGGTAGTCGCCGAGTTACATACAAGATAGGGACTGTAGGTTTGTTTCTTAAGTTGAATTTGTATTTAAGTCGGAACATGTACATTATTTTAGTAAATGCAGTTAGGACAGATGTGTCTCAACATATTATTAGGCAGCTTTATGGATCCTAGACATTCATTAACTTCTGGAGCAAGCTGAGCTTTGATATGCAGAAAGAAACAACTGCAGAGTTGGAAATTAAAGAATTACAAGATGCTGCAGACCTTAAGATCACCCACAACCTTTTCTTGAAGATTTCTTCTTCAAGTCATGCAAACCTCCCCCCTCCTCCCCATCAAGCCTCTGTCTTGCACACAAGAGAACAGGGAAGCCCCATTTGTATCAAGCAGTCTTCCGTATGTTGGATGTCCCTAACTCGGGGACTCCCTGTACAGGAACATAGGGGCCAGGATTGAGGTTTGGGGGTACATTTAGGTCACACCTGGACATACCTTTTAGGTAAACCTATGCTGTGTCCATTCATTGCAAATATTTTCCATAACCTCTCATCCCTTCCTAGCAGCATGTACTTGCCTATGAAGGAGGATGTAACTCACTTCTTGTGACAGTACTTGTCAAATCAGCTCTGTCACATGGGAAGTCCATGGCAATGTGTAATCTATGCCTTAAGCTGCGTACACACATCAGATGATTGCTGCCCGAGGCTAATGTTCGTTCCTGTCTTGAATGAAATTCTGACGTATAGTGTGTCTGTCCAAGTCAACGAATGATTGGAAAAAACTTCAAAACTTCATTCGAAGGAGAGTACAGCAGGGTGCCGTTTGCTTGCCCCCCCCCCCATCTTCCTTTTCTATATAACAGAATAGCACTGTGTGTACAAGGATTGTTCCTTTACATTACATACTTATAGAGAACCAGTCTGTGTTTATAGTATTGCACTAACTTAAAATAGAGGAGGGGCTATCGCTGATCCCTAAAATTGCTAGTTGCCTCGTTGTCAACCCCCCTTGGCTTCAGCACCTTTCCATTAATGCGGAACAAATATGCACATAATGTGTCTGATTTATTCAAGCTCTTCAAGGCTGGAGAGGATACACTTTCATCAGTAAAGCTGGGTGATCCTGGAATGAATATCTTTAAAGTCATTTGCTAGCAAATGTTTTGAATCCTGGACCAGATCCATTGCAGGTTTGCTGGATCACCCAGCTCACTGATGTAAATGTAACCTCTCCTGTCTTGGAGAGCCCTAATAAGTCAAGCCCAAGGTGTTTTGGCGTTTTCTGACTTTCCTGATCTGAAAACATGTTTTGGCAGTGACATGTTGTATATGTTGTATATGTAATGTGTGACTGCACCTTGCACACTTTTTTTTTCATTTTCTTTGCTGAACAAGTCCCAATGTGTTTCATTTCTTCACAGAGCTCAGTGAGCAGCAGAAAGAGTTTCAGGCTACAGCCAGGAAATTTGCCAGAGAGGAAGTCATTCCAGCAGCTGCTCAGTATGACAGAACTGGGGAGGTGAGTTGCGTTGTTGTCTCTATAGTGATTACAAAGGGTTGTGGTCTCTTATTAAAAGCAATGTTCTCTTTTCTTTTAGTATCCGGTTCCCCTCATCAAGAGGGCCTGGGAACTTGGGTTGATGAACGGACATATTCCAGAACACTGTGGTAAGCTGGCTCATCGTGTCATTGTGATTGGCTGATAGTGAGGGGTTCTAAGAAATATGAGAAGTGTTCTAGATTAGACTGAATTATACCTGCAATATATAATACATAATATATACATACTCTAAAAGCCCAATTAAACTTTTCTAATAAAGCTAAACTAAAAAAAATTGGTAGCAGCCAGGTCCTTGCTGCAGAAGAGACAGGCAATAACCCTGGCATGTTTCAGGTAAAGCTATAAAAAAATACCAATAAGTTCTCTGGCAGAATAACAACCTCTTTCCGATTAGCTTTGCTCCCTATGTATGCAAGCATGTCTCCTTATGTTGTCCGTTTTGTTTAATATGGATTTGTGTCACCTCATTGTTTCCTGTCACCTGACTGTTCGTGTATCTGGTCTTCCTGCAGGTGGTCTGAATTTAGGCATCTTTGACACCTGTCTGATTACTGAGGAAATTGCCTATGGTTGTACTGGTATTCAGACTGCCATTGAGGCAAACTCTTTGGGGGTGAGTATGTGAAGAGGTAAATTCTAGCCATTTGGTAAAATTCTATTCCACTTCTGTGTGGGCTGTCACCTTCAAGGTCAAATACACAATAGAATGTAATACTATGCATTACCATACCTTGAGGGATCAGTTCAATCAGCTTATTTTAGCACAGCAAATGGGGCTTTTTTATGTGTATGTGCAATCCCTCTACCTGGAAACCTTCTCAGATCTGAGATGGAATAAGCTCTGGAAATTTCAGACAGATGCACAATGAATCGGTGGACAAGGAAGTTTTTCATTTTGTTTCCGTACCACTTTAGGACAGATGGAGGATTTTATAAATACAGCTGAACTTGCAGTTAAAGAGGAACCAAAGTTCCACTTTTAAAAATGTTGAATCGGGCATGGAGTTTTTGCAGAAAGGGATAGGCAATGATTTCAAGCTGAGCATCCGATTAAATTGGTAGTCTGTGGGCATTAGAATTCATTATATGCTGTTTGCAAGAGAAGTATTGAACTGAGCTTAAGTGAAAAAGTTGCTTCTTTCATGTCTCTCTGTTCATTTTTTCTTGCAGAAATGTCTCTGAATTTGTAGATTTGTGGGAACAATGTGGGCAGATTCTACATCAAGGGTCTCCTTTCACATTATACAAAGCAGCAAGGGGCATTAGTGGAGATTAAATTTTCCTCTCATCAACCTCAGAGGGTGATATCTAAGTCATCCATCGCTGGGACATTGGAATATCTTTAGTTTTTATGGGATGCATATTAAAGCTGTTGTTGTGACTAGAACAGAACATATTTGTGCTCAAATGGCCATTTTCATGATGTCATAGTTAAGCTTCTGAGAAAATGAAAGAAAGAACACAATTGGAACAAACACTTAATTAGAGACACAGAGGTCTAAATGTGATTAGATGGTTTGCTGTCAGCATTCTAAAACCTTGAAAGCACTTAGTATTTACAGATGATGAGAGATGTGTTAATTTTTACAGCAAATGCCAGTGATCTTAGCCGGCAACGAGGCGCAGCAGAAGAAGTACCTAGGAAGAATGACTGAAGAACCTTTGATGTGTGTAAGTAGATGAATTGGAGGTGTTTTTTGTTCTGTTTTGAGGACTTGTGGTTTGTGCTCCACTGTTATTGAAATCCCACACACTAATTTTCTAAAGTGAAAGAAACTTTAGAAAATCTGGGGGGAGAGCGCGGCTGTCTTACCTGTTGGTCACATAACTGGCCTTATTGATAGAGCTCTCTGCAATGTTTTTTTTTTTTTTTTATTTGTTTCTGCCCATATTGTACAAAGAATTGTAGCGTATAATATTAGCATGGTCAGCATACCTCTTCTATGATTGTTTACAGTGAGGTGTAATATATTTTCATGTGCAGTTTAACACAAAGTGACCTTTTTGCCTTCACAACAGTCAGTTTAACGCCCTCTCCTATTTTGTCTATAATATCTAAAATGAACTTATCTTTTATTGATATTTGACTAAACTGTAAATTGTTAACATGGAATATTATCTGACAGGCCTACTGTGTAACTGAACCTGGAGCTGGTTCAGATGTGGCTGGTATAAAGACGAGAGCAGAGAAGAAGGGCAATGAGTACATCATCAATGGACAGAAGATGTGGATCACAAATGGAGGCAAAGCTAACTGGTATGTTGTCTAATTCCTTTTTTATTTTAGTTTTATTTACAAGGTAATTACACTTTGTTAGGCAAAAATTGCCTCATCAGTAGTAACCAAATCGGTGTATACATAAGTTGGCCAGGACACTATTTTGCAAGAGTTTGTATCCCTATGTTTGAGTGGGTTTCCTCTGGGCCCTCTGGTTTCCGCCCCCATCCCAAAAACATGTATTGCAACTAATTGGCTTCCCCTCAAAACTGCTTTTAGAATTTGTTAGTGACATATGGCTATGGTAGGGGGATTAGATTGTGAGCCTCTTTGAGGGACAATCATAGACATATGACAATGGACTTTGTAAAGCGCTGCATAATATGTTAGTGCTATATAAAAAGGTTATTAATAGCAAGAACCCGTGTTCTCTGGAAACATTAAGCTGGAAACAAAAGAAGGCCATAAACCTGTACTTCACATGGGTGGGAGAAAGAAGGGCAACTAAAATAGTATGATGAATCATGTTAGGCTGACAATGGGGACATGTTCAGTACAAATGAATGATAGCATTGGACTTGTCTGAGCATGCCATTTTGAGTACATTGTTTTTGTGTTCATTCAGAATTTTTGAGCACCACTAAAGAATCATTTTAATTTAAAAACATTTTGCAGTAATTGAGTTAGTGGGGATGGGGAGACTTTTTTATATTTTGTATCTGCCTTTGTCGGCTATATAGAAGTTGTTTTTTGCTATTTTACAGGTATTTCCTTTTGGCTCGGACTAATCCTGATCCCAAAGCCCCAGCTGGAAAGGCTTTTACAGGATTTATTGTAGATGCTGACGCACCTGGGGTACAGCCTGGAAGAAAGGTATTGACTTTTAGATCTTTGAGTTTAATATTACAAGTTTATAAGTAACGGAAAATCCTTTCTGATGATCATATTAGTGATAGGGTTTGCATAGAGTTTAAACTTTTATTTCCTGTAAATTATATTCTGCTGTGTGATGAAAAATAATGTAATAATCCGAAAGGGGGTTGTTTTTTTTTCTTTTTCAACGTATATCTGTCATGAGAACTATAAAGAGGCTAACCCATTGCTAGTTGCTTACTGTCATGCATACACTTTGACTTTGATTCTATAGGTTTAACCAATGTAGAATTAAGTAAACTGATTTATTTATTTTTTCTGGGAATTTTATTCTCTGCATGCGTGTTAAGGTCTGTGGTCCAGAAATTTCCAAGTAGACATTGGCAGCTTAGGAGGAAGGAAAGATCCATGTGCTTCTAGCACATTAAATAATGCATTTATTGCACAGAATAAGTATTGCTCTTAAAGAGGCTTCACAGTTTTCATAGGCATGGGAAGAACCAGCGAAAGAGCTCAACATGTGGAACCAATGAGGGTACTCTTTTGCTGATTTTTGGCCAACTCCTTGGAAACTCCAACCAGTGTGATTGGAGCAGCAGCCTTACTGGC
Source organism: Pyxicephalus adspersus (assembly GCF_032062135.1). Classification (NCBI taxonomy): domain Eukaryota; kingdom Metazoa; phylum Chordata; class Amphibia; order Anura; family Pyxicephalidae; genus Pyxicephalus; species Pyxicephalus adspersus. The sequence goes on from NC_092865.1 coordinate 11,010,808, forward strand.
AATAAACACTTCCAGAAATGTCAGATACCTAAGTCCTTCTAAGTGGTCTCATCCTCCTGTCATTACCAAGAGCCTAATCTTTGATTAGCGTAATGTGATGACCCCTGGGATTGCAGAAAGTAGGTTAAAATATGGCAAGTGTCATTCAACTTGAAAGAAGAGCAGAGGTGGACCACAGGGTGTTGGGTTATCAGAAAGAATGCGTGGTGGTGGTGGCGGCCCAGCACTGCAGAAAAATAACCTAGAACCAGGCTTTATATGAACTTTAGAAAGGTATACATGTGGATAATATTTTTCTATACCTACAGGAGATGAACATGGGCCAGCGATGCTCAGACACCAGGGGTATTGTATTTGAGGATGTCAGAGTTCCAGCTGAAAATGTCCTGATTGGGGAAGGGTCTGGATTTAAAATCGCTATGGGTGCTTTTGACAAGACCAGACCTCCAGTAAGTTATTTGCTCTACAGAAAGTCTTCTACAGTTAGAGAAAGAACTTTGTGTAATGGTTCATGTCTTTGTTACAGGTGGCAGCTGGTGCTGTTGGTCTTGCCCAAAGGGCTCTGGATGAAGCCACTAAGTACTCTATGGAAAGGAAGACATTTGGAAAAGTCCTTGCTGAGGTATACAAATGCTGGACAATGATAGACCTGTACAGACCATGCAAAATACAAAGTCTTCTTATCCTATAGTTTCCATCTCCATGTAAATAAGCATAGTTACAATAATGTTGATCTTGCTATAAACCAATGTTCCTGGTACGTCTGCCACTTGCAGTGCTTACCCAACCTTTTAGTCTAGGAGTGCACACACAAGTGCCATCTGAGTTCTAACTTAAGACTTCACATCTGGTGAGCACTTCTGCCGAGGGGCATTGTATTGCCAAGGGGCATTAATAGGTTGTGCGCTGATAATGATATTTTATGTTGCTTTGCACTGAGCAAGCATGGATGAATTGAAATGGTGTTGCATAGGTGGCCTTTGTACTGTTATGTGCAAGGTTGGGTTTCTAATATATGAATATTCTGCTGGCCTTGTGTAGTTTTTACCAAGCCCTGTGCTGCACATGTGTGGAGTGTGCACTTAAAGCACTACTAAACCCAACCAACTCACCTGTACACATTCTAGCTCCCAGCGCTTACATCTTCCGGTTTCAAATGATCTTCAACCATCTTGTTTGGCCGTGCCAGAATGACATAGTATTTGTTATCCGGGCACACTCAAGGGGAGCCCAGAATGCCAGGTTTCCCTGGCAAGTAAAGCTGATGCCGCACATGTGCAGTTCTGTTTTTTATTCCAAAACTGGGGTGATCAGGCAGGTAAATCACATTATTGCAGAAAGGACATTGCCTGTCCATTTCAACAATAATGACATGCCTGATCAAACAAACTTGAAAGTGGAACTTTCTGATATTGCCCCATGCCTTTTCATCTGTCTGTAGTCCTTAGGAAGAGCACACACATTGATATGGCTACAACAGGATTCTCTAGGACCTTGCAAGGCAATGTAGCCCCCTGCAAACAGGAAGAGTGGGACTGACAGGTTTCTTTGTATATGCATGGCTGAAAAGGAGATGCAAGCTGCAGACATAGTAAATGCCAAGAGATCAAGAGCACTATTATGTTTAAAAATCCTAGTTTTTTTTTTTTTTTACAAAAGGTAAAATATAGAAATAGATTTATCAATGAAAAAAAGTAGAGAAGGGATTCCTGTATGCCCAACTGTCATCACCGGGCCTTCCCTTGGGGTTTGGGCAATAATGGGATCTTTAAACCTTTCTACCTTCTTTATAAACCTTGTGAGGTATTCTAGTCCTGATTACTAGTTGGTATTGGAAAACACTTAAACCTTTCAATGGCCATCATAATAAAATTGTAATCTTGTTGATTCTAACCGGTGTACATTGTCCACATCTATCATAGCATCAAGCCGTGTCGTTCATGCTTGCTGAGATGGCCATGAAGGTGGAACTGGCTCGTCTAGCCTACCAGAGAGCAGCCTGGGAAGTGGATTCTGGTAGAAGAAACACCTACTACGCTTCAATTGCCAAGGCCTTTGCAGGGGACATCGCCAATCAGGTGGCTTCTGATGCTGTGCAGATTTTTGGAGGCAATGGCTTTAACAGTGATTACCCTGTGGAGAAGCTCATGAGAGATGCTAAAATATATCAGGTGAGTAAAGCACAGTTAGATTTCAGCAAAGCTAGTAGGTATCCTGGGTTTTTAATGCAGAAGTCTTGGTAAAGTCTTGCAATTGATTTTGTCACAAATTTGAATAAAACATGCTTTCAATGTTTTTATGGTTGCTTTGGCATCTAAACACTAACAGCTTGTGGCCTTGGTCTTTGTTCCAGTTTTTGTTCTTCCATTGCTGACCATAGTCTGTTGCATTCTCAGAACATCCCTATTATGGAAAAGTTGGACAAACTCCTTTTAAGGGGCTGGTGCTCTGGACAACCCTAACAAAGTCCAAATGGAATCAGAAGCTTGGAAAATTGATTGAATGGACTCATTGTTCAGGGTGTCTCAGGGTTTTAAGTCCTAAACACAGCTTGGTCCAGAGTATTTCTTTACTATAAGTCCAATCTCAGTTTAGTATCTGAACTAAAAGATGCAGGCAAAAGTCTCATCCTGATGAAGATGCTTTTCTGGAAGATGATTGGGGAAATTTTCCATTATTCTTTCTAGTAATGGTATTTGTAGAAATCTTTCAGGACATCATTTCTTGGAGTTCATCATCTTTTTGGAGTTAGGAATTGAACTTCAAACACTTTTCTGTTTCCTTTCTGTGCGCTATGGTAGTGGTACTCTAATTTTAAATTCTACCGAGGCATGATGGGGGGGTTCTATTGAACGTAGAACCAATCATATCTATATAAATATTGTTACTGTAAGGATTATAGGGTATTTATTACTCATAACAATCCTTATGTCTAGGTACACCAGGGACAGATTTACATATTCTGCTCATTTAGGAGCACTCTGGGAAAACTTAGTAAATGTTTGACATGGATCTGAAAATTTGAAGCCATCCGACAAGATGTTAATAGAACATTGAATGTCTGTATGTGTTCTGTAGCTGTAGTAGGAACGTTTTGATTGTAAATTTCTCCTGTGGTGAGGACAGATGTAAATGGTTTGAAGTACTATACAGAGCACAGGTTTGTGAGCGCTATGCAGAATAAATAAAATTAATCATAAGCACAGATCTCACAGCTGTAACGCTGCCCAGACAACATAAAACTCACAACTTGCTGTATATTTCCATTCCATAAGTAAGTGGTGCCAAAACATGTTTATTTTTTAATTAGCACAAACTCTGCACATCCCAGTCTTGTACGCTTAATTATTCCCAGATCTTGTATCTTGTGGACACACCACAGCAGTGTTATAAAGAATGTTTCTGTTTTTCAGATATATGAAGGCACAGCACAAATCCAAAGACTCATCATTGCTCGGGAACATTTTAACAAGTACAACGAGTAAAGACTTCCCAGACCACTTACCTCTGCTGACCACCACTGTGATGAATGATGATTTACATTGGCCTTAAATAAACAACGCCCAGGAACTGCAGGAAACTTGGTGAATCTAAACTTGCGCACAGGATTGTATTACTTTCTAATGATTTCTTTACATGCAGAGAAAAGCTTTTCTAATGTTTTATAATAGCTGTAAAATATCAGTGTATAAAATTTGAATACTTAGCATGCTGAAAATCTGTTTGTTTTATAAATGTCCTGTTGATGCTCCTTAAGACTAAATAATAATCCGTCCTAAAAAAACTGTTGCAATGGAACAGGTTATGCAATCATTAAACTGTATCTAAACCAAAGACCAGAAGTGTAATCTTATGCTTCTTGTCATTTCTTTTCTCTTCATCTTCTTTTTTTTTTTTTTTTTTTTTTTTTTTTATAGTGAACCTGTCAGTGAGGATTTTACCCTTGAAATATCTATTGCAAATATATCTATTTCTGCACCTTAAAGAACTGAAAAGTTGCCGTAAATCAGTGTTTCTTTTTTTTTTTAACTTATTTTTATTGTTACACCAGCATTCAAAAGTACAATGGTAACAAAAAAACATATGTGCTTTAACAAAGAATGGTCAATTTAATAACACATACAAAATAGCAGGCATCAGTGGAGGTATTTGTTTCAAAAATGGTGTCCATCGAGTCTAGTGCGCTTGCTAGAGTGGAGTGGCTATGATTACTATACTCATATATTAAAGGGAAAAGATCAGAACACAACTTGGTAAGCTGCATGTCAGCAATGATATCTTGTGGTGAAAGCACGACAACCCAAAGCACATCTATCTTGCATACAATTCTGCAAAACACTGTTCTTATCCATAAACTTTTTACTTAATCCTGCAGAAAAAACTGACATGGGAGTTGGTGTAGCCTGTATGCTCCCAATGCTTTCCAGGAGAAGTTCATTTAGGGACTACATGTCATCCTGCAACTGTTGAGATGATATATCTTGGATGGAACCCTAAACCCACACTAGAATTTACAAAAATGCTGACTTGCTTACTATAAAGCAACCAAATTAGCAGTTAGCTCAGTTTTATTTAAACCATCTGAAGTGGAGCTGCATCAAACTCCCAAATTTGGCTTATGTACAGCTATTCCTCACTCACCTGCTTGCACTTACAATTGGCTCTCTGAAGAACTGTACAGTGTACAGCAGCATGACAATTCACTTTCCTTCTTCTCAACTTCATCCTCCATACTGAGTAGTGATCCTCCTAGATCCGGGTCTGCAAGCTGTTAGTGAACCTGTCACAGATGCTGCTGTATGTGTACAGCTCTGAATACCGGCTCTTTACTATATGGAACAGATCCTGCTTGTTAGGTGAGGAACATCTGTATTGTTATTAGACCAAGGGGCTTATTTCTGATGGAGAGGACTCTGCACTGTCTATTGCACTGTTCTGTACAGTAAAATGAAGCAGAAAGATCTCTGTTGTTGGAGGAGAGTTGGTTATTTAATTTTAATGCACAGTGGTTCAGTGGTTAGCACCTTTGCAGCGCTGGGTCCCAGATTTGAATCTCGGCTAGGACACTATGTGCATGGAGTTTGCAGGTTCTCCCCGTGTTTGCATGGGTTTCCTTCCACATTCCAAAAACATGCAGTTAGGCTTCCCCCCAAAATTGACCTTAGACTGTAATAAAAACATGACTATGAAAATTTTATCCAGGTGGTATATATGCCCGTCAGACACACACCGGATATTCCCCTCCACTCCTGATAGGTGTTGGCGCTGCCATACTCAACGAGGCACTATGCTACATATCTGGTGGGAATGCTCAGAGGTTCGTGGACTCTGGGACCAGATCACCGATTTATATAACAAAGTAACTGATTCGGATATAATAATGTCACCTAAAATGTCTTTATTGTCTATTCTCCCTGGTTCTATAAAAGCTAATAAGCGAGATGTACTTAGGCATTTCCTAACTGCGGCTAGGACGATTATCCCTAGAAAATGGAAACAATCCACAGCGCCATCTATGAGGGAATGGCTAGCAGAATTGGAACGGATACAGCGTATGGAATTATTGGTTGGGGAAGATGAGAATAAGATGGAGCAATACAAGTTGACGTGGTCCGTTTGGGACTGGTTCAAAGAATCGCCCCAATTTAAATCTCTGTGGCCATAAGCCTTCAGAGGACTGGGGTGCAAATGGGATCGAATTTAATGTACTCCTTTACAGTTTGGTGAACGAGCAACTTCTGGGCCAGTCAGGGATCTCCATATCCCTTAAACCTATATTTTTTTCTACCCCAAGGATATCCCTCCTATTTAAAGGTTGTTTACACGGGGGCCCTTGTGGTATGCCCAGGGTTACCTGGAATGGATAGAAAGAACAACAACAAAATTTTCATGGTTTAATTGTTTTTAGTCTTGTGATATTCTATGTGACAAATGTTGGTTGGTTTGTTATTCTCAACCCTAAATATTTATGATATATACACCTTGGTTTTAAAGCTTAGCTTAAATCTTTGTTTCCCCCTTCCCTTTATTTCCCCTTTACTTTCCCTAGATTCCCCTATAAATACCCCCCCTCCCTACAGACGATGGTTTATATACGAAAAAAGACAATTGTGTTATATTGTATTTCTGCAAAAGGTCTTCTTTTATACTGGTCTTTTTTTTGTTTACTATGTATGCATTGTTTTGTATGTGTTTGTGATGTTCAAAAACTAATAAAACTGATTGAAAGAAAAACATGACTATGGTAGGGACTTTAGATTGAGAGACAGCTAGTGACATGACTTTGCATATATCTGCATATAAGGTTGGTGCTATATAAATACTCTATAATAATAAATACTAATGTCATGTAAGCTTCTCTAGCCAGTGAGCTGTGGTGGTGCAGCCACATGACTGCTTTTCTAAATGAGCCCCTTGGTTCTCCTGTTAGCAGTTCTCTCATCATTCAGCCCTCTATCGTGGGCATGAGGTTTGTGAAGCAATGTCTGCAGGTTTGGGCCTCTTGCTGAGATCGATGGAGTAAAACTAGATACTAATTTCTATACCCTCATCTGATAAAGTGGAAATGAATAAAACAAAATGCAGCATGCAGGTTTTTGCAGGAGGGGCAGGTGATGGCATGAGTGGGAGTTACCTTCTTTCCAGCCCGGTCAGTCAAGATGGCCAAAGATCCCAAACCAAGAGGACGGGGTGGGTGAAGATTACAATACCCACAACAGGTCGAGGACAGGTGAGTTTATTTTACTGCAACAGGGGCATCACCTGACATTTCAAAAATTATGCTTTAAGTAAAGTTTTTATTATTTAAGTTGTGTGTGTGTGTCATTTCCCTTGCGCTCTTTTGAAAGACTTAAATCGCATATTATCTGATTCCTTGGGGTCCATGCAAATTAACATTAAGGGTTGTTTCTTGCACAAACCCTGCAGTTCCCTGCTCCTGGACGCATAGAAACCCACTCGCACTGTTCTTGTGGTTGCATTATGGTTCTTACAGCAAAAAAAGAAAAAACAAAGCATCCAGAAGCTACATGCTGTGTCCAGGAGCTGTACCACATCCGCAAGTGAATGCAAACTCATGCACGTTTCCCAACCACTCCCATTCAGATGAATAGGGCAAAGTTGAGCCTGCATTAAACTGCTGTGGTTTATATCACATCTGAAATTATCCTTAGGATTACACAATGAGTTTTACAGCTCTCCAAGGCTAGAGAGGATACACTTTTATCAGTGAAGCTGGGTGATCCAATGGAATAATTACAAGTCATTAGCTATTTGTTAGCAAATGTTTTTAATTCTGGACCAGATCCGTTCCAGGTTTGCTGGATCACCCAGCTTCAATGGTAAAAGTGTATCCTTTCCAGCCTTGGAGAGCTTTATTAAATGGGGGCCAATGAAAGAGACTCTGTCAACCACCCCACTGCACCTGATACCTTCCCAGCAACACCTAACCCCAACTATTCTATCCCAGCTGGCCAAAAATCCTGCATGCTTCCAGGTTTGGGGAACATGTGACCTTCTCCCATGTGACAACGCTGGGGTCTAGTGGGTGACAACATTGACATTTTTTGTTGGTATCAGTGTGATGCCACACTTATAGTCACACCAGGCCCATTGCTAAAAGGCACATTGTTTTTATTGGTGCCATTATTTATAAATTGTTCCCAAACCCACCCCCAAAATGTACTGTAATGCAATGCAGCACAAAGCATGGTGTCCTGTGGATTGCACCCCAATGTTTTGCAGACAAAACCTATTTTTTCATGAATTGAGGCTCTTTGCAGAATTGCTGCTCCTTCATTATAACAACATACACTGTGCTGTGAAATGTATATTTTTACCTTTATTTTTCTGATGATTATTAGGAGAATAATAGTTAACTGAACCTCCCATATAATATTAATTGCATATATTTGGATATGTGGACACCCTGCACAGGGTCACAGATAGCAAAGCTCAGCTGTGATGGTTTCAGGCATCACTTAGACAGCTCAGCGCTAATTTCGGCTCAGGCACTTCAGAGGGCGGCTAAGCAACAGACAGCCAATCAGAGCACAAGCGGGGGTCCTGGTAGACAGGGAGAGTCCCCGGGGCTCTGACAGGCACGGAAATGGTGAGTAGAGTACGGGGGGATATGAGGTCACGTGACAGCCGGTACCGACTCCTCAGGCTGGTTCGGCACTCGTACTTTGTGTCCCCGAAGTGCTAAATCCCGACTGTTCTCACTTCAGTTCTGTGTCCCACTACTGACACTGCCTGACATCATACAGCCCCTGAATGCCAGTCTGTGCCCCTCTATCCACCCCCTGCCCCCCCTCCTGTCAGTCTCTGCTATCCAAACAACCCCAATTATACTCCCTACCCGCCTGTATCCTCCTCTGTCACCCTCAGTCTGTACAGCCCCAATGTCACCCCCTTTTGCCCTTCCTGCCACCCATTGTTATATTTGCCCCTCTTTCATCCCCCGCCTTCCCTCCTTTCCACCCTGTTGTCATAGTTGCCCCCCATCACCCCCTGTCATATTTTCCTACTCTCCTGTCACCCCTCAAACCCCCC
>NC_092865.1:11019673-11092720 GCF_032062135.1 Pyxicephalus adspersus
CCTCTGTCCAATTTTCCTACCCTCCTATCACCCCCTGCCTCCCCACCTGCCACCCTCTGTTGTAAATACTTCTCCTTTTACCCTCTGCCTTCCCTCCTGTTGGCCCCTTTCCTTTCCTCTCATCACCCTGCCCTAATATTGCCTCCCCTGCAATAACCCCCCTCCCCCCCCATACCATTTCTCCAGTGCTAGCTGTGTCTCTTCCCATAGAGATAACCAGACCCTTTGCCTTGCCTTATCATTGTTCTCCCATCACACTATTATTTCTCCTGCTGTTGCCCCTTCCTCTCTGTGTGATGGAGTGTTTAGTTTTTGTAGGAGACACGAATATTCCTATAATGCTATCTTATTTTATTAAAGGGAACTCCGCTGAAGGACGTTGTGTTAAAGCCTGATGCACCAAAAACACTTTTCCTGGATAAACATGCAGAGTACATTGAGTCATATAGCGCTAAAAAAGATGATTATGTGAGTATTTCCTGTACTGTTCCCTAACGTCAGACACATAAAATAAAACTTTTGTCATGTTTTGTTTATTGTTGACGGTGTCAGTCTTACACCAAAATACATTGCAGGTAAAGTTTCTGGGTGATAGCTGCGAATGTAAGCTTCTCAAATGGAAACCTCAAAAGGAGACGTGTAATAGGAGAAATATTTCAGCTGCCATTGCTTTGGCTTCCGTTTCACCTTAGAATCAAACACAAGCTCCTGTGTTTTGCCTTCAAATCTCCCCACACCTCTTGTCGCACTTACATTTCTGACCTGATAGAAAAATATTCCTCTAGCCGCTCTCTTCACTCCTCCAATTAGCTACTAATGACTTCCTCACTCATAACCTCCTCACATGCACGGCACTGAGACTTTTCTGGAGCTGCCCCATCTCTCTGGAATAGTCTTCCTCATCCTTTTCGCCTTGCTCCTACTTTCTTCTCACTTAAAAGAGCACTCAAAACCCATTTTTTCAAATTCGCCTACCCGTCTTCTGTCTATATAACCATGACTTCTTCCCACCATTCCATATCCCCTTCAATTGTGTGCTACTTTCCCCACCTCCTAGATTGTAAGTTCTTTGGGGCAGACTCCTCTCTTCTGCCTCACTGTCTGCAGCTGTCTGTCATTTACAACCCCTATTTAATGTACAGCGCTGCATAACATGTTGGTGCTATATAAATCCTGTTAATATTAAATCTATAAATATAAAATGGGATGTATGTGTGTATGTTCCACCATCACTTGAAAACGCAAGGAGACATTTCAACCAAACTTGCCATACATATGACTGAGACTCATGTGAGTGCACCAGTCATCTTTGTACAGCGCTGTGCTATATGTCAGAGCTATATTTGAATGTATGTGTGTATGTATGTCATCACTAGGAAACACATGGATACATTTAAACCAAACTTGCTAGACATATGACTCAGACTCATGTGAGTGCACTGCTGATCTTTGTACAGCTCTGTGGTGTATGTCAGAGGTATATTTGCATGCATGTATGTATGTGTGTATGTATTGCTCAGTGACAGTGTGCCTTTTGCTTATATTTTTACATATTTTTTTTTGGACTCTTACAAATTTCTAGCTTGTAATAATGCCTTCGAGAAAACCTATGGCAATTGGCAGAGTGAAATCAAAGACAAAAAAATGAAACAACACCTAGACAAGAAAATCACTATAGTTTCATTTGAATCCTTTTCCCGTATAATATAAGATTGCAATAAATAAATTCCCGGGCAACGCCGGGTAATCAGCTAGTAATAATATTAATTTCTGGCCTCTGTTGGTGTTGGCTGCCGTTGCCGGCCACTGTTACTATGCAGCTTTGCTGTTGGCTGCCATTGCTAATTATTTTCTGAAAATGCCAATACCCCTCAGTAATCAGTGCCAATGGCAGTCTGATTCTGATAATCAGTCAATGATTTGAGATACGCATTTAGCAATTTCACCTCCTCTTTCATTCGTGGCCCTTTGATTAAAGCAAACTTGTATAGAGATAACATTTTTTTCCAGGAGGGCAGTAATAGAAATCACCATAGTTTGCCAGTGTCAGTGGGCAAACTCATCTTTCCATTGCACTTTTCTTGCATATCAGATCAGTTGAGGAGATCTGAAATCATTAAAGTTCCTTCATATTTGTAGTTGACCTTCTCCTGACCGACTCGTATTCTCATTTTAGGGGCCTTTACAACTTTTATAATGGTAACTAGTTTTCATGGACTTCAACACAATGGGATCCTGCATTGCAGCACAGTTAAAGCTGATTTTCTGCTTATATTTTGCCTTCCCTGATTAGTATCTCTCATATACACATACTGGTCAAGGTATTAAAAATCTATGCAGGCAGATCATGGCTGGTGGAGAATAGGAAGTTGTGACAAAGCCCTTATGTGATGCTGTGATTGAAAGAACTGAATCTGGCAGAATGGGGTAGAAAGTGCCAGATAATGCCAAATATTCTCCAGCTGGAAAAAATTGTTGGGTCTACCTGACTTGTTGCAGCTTCTAAAGATGACCATACACTACCCATTTTTTTATATAGATTAGGCATTGGATTTGGTTCATTCTGATTCGTTTTAATTTGTACAAGAAAAACAAGTAAACACTGGCCCATTGCACAGGCTTCCTATGTGTAGCTGTATACATAATAGCTTTCATTATATAGGGGTTACCCATAGGAATAGTCAGGGCCATACCTATTTTAAATGGGATTTAGCAGGCACTGTGTGGTTGAAAAGATCCCAGTGTTCTCTCAAGGAGCTGGGTGTGTGGAGTAACACATGACAAACTTTGTGTTCCCAGTTGTTGTTGCTATAGGTATGTAGTAAACCCCATTATTCTCTCTGCTTTTTTACTGCCCTCCTATACTTTTTCCAGCTTTCTAATGATCTCCCCCTTAATATGTCCCATTTGTGAGCCAACTTTTCAGTACCCAATCAAAAACAGGCAGGTGGTTACAGAAAAGTTGCGGGTAATGCGCCCAGCTAGAAGGGGCTGGGGAGAACATCAAATCTCTGGATCAGAAGTTACTTATCCCTGTATTATCCCTGGTGGCCTGCACTGTATTGTGCCTATGTAACTGAATAAAAGAGCTTCAATGAACCATGGGAACAGAGGATGGACTACAATAAAAACAGGAAACCTATTTTTCCAGCTGCACACTGCTATCACAATTGAAAGATATTCTAGGGAAAAAGTATGATATGTTGTTATTCCTGTTAAATTCTTATAAGTTGTGTTTTTGCTTTGGCAGGAGTATTGCATGTCGGAGTACCTGCGGATGAGTGGTGTCTACTGGGGCCTTACTGTGATGGATCTGATGGGTGAGCTTCATCGTATGAACAAAGAAGAAATCCTGGAGTTTATCAAGTCCTGCCAGCATGAGTGTGGCGGGTTCAGCGCCAGCATTGGGCACGATCCTCATCTACTGTATACACTTAGTGCTGTGCAGGTAACGTGATGATCAACAAATATATGAATGTCCTGTCTGTGTAATAGTATTATTATTAATAAACAGGATTTATATAGCACCAACATATTACGCAGCTCTGTACATTAAAAAGAGGTTGCAAATGACAGACGGATACAGACAGTGACACAAGATTAGGAGAGGACCCAGCTTACAATCTAGGAGGTGGGGGGAAGTAGTGAGGCTATTAAGAGACAGAAGAAGACCGGTAGGTGAGGTTGAAAAGATGGGTTTTGAGGGCTCTTTTATAGTAGGAGCAAGCTGAATAGGACGAAGAAGACCAATCCAGAGAATCGGGGCAGCTCTAGAAAAGTCTTGCACTCATGCATGTGACAAGGTTATGAGTGAGGAGGTCATTAGTAGTGTATGTGCGCTTATATCCATAAACCATTTATGAGAAAAGTAAGAGCTCTCCTGTTGCTGCACCTTTTGCAGAAATGCTTCTTACTTGGCTGTCGGAGACTACTCGGCTTTAGAAAACGGCGACATTAATGGTTTTTTTCTATGTGTCAGAAACTTATAGTACTAACAACAGAAGATACAAATATTTACAGAATAACCAATGTCAGAATGAAATAATTTCAGCAATGGCAGCCTCCATATTTGTCTGAGGAAAGGACTTTTAATCCTTCTTTACTGGTAGGCGTTTGCTGTTTACCAGCCCTAACAACCACCAGCCAATGGGGAGATCAGCATTGAGTTGTAGTCAAAAATGGAAACTGTGTTTTTAATGAAATAAAACAAAATGATGCTTGTGTATGATGCACAGCACATTGTCAAGCTCATCCAATTAGAGGTTACATTTACTTTAATGCTTCTTTCTCAATATAGAACCTAATACAGATTAACATGCATTATACATATTCTTTTCCTGCAGATCCTCACTCTGTTTGACAGTCTTTCTGAAGTGAACACAGAGAAGATAGTTGAGTACGTGCAGAGTCTACAGAAGGAAGACGGATCATTTTCTGGAGATAAATGGGGTAAATAATTGATTTTGTTGTAGATCTTCATAAAAAAATAAACAGAACTACTTAGTGGTCAGAGGCCAGGACCCCGGTCAGGTATTCATTACTGTCTGTGTGCCTCGTTAGAAAGAAATCACTCTCCCTATTTATCCCGATCACCATTATTATAGGAATGAAAGTGAAGGTAAACCCTTTCGTTTCAACAAGAATCGGAATAGAGGGGAATTAGGGACACTTGTTTAAAGTAAGTTTATTTTTATCACCAAAATCTTTACTTTACATACAAGGGTAGCAGTGTTCAACCCAGACATTTTTTTGGTGGGAAGAAGCTGTAGTGGGTGGCAAGCCATGTATTGTGACTCCAGTAACCACCCAAAAACAGCCGGGTGCTTAGTAAAAAGTGCTGGTTTGTTCCCCCCCTATAAGGGTCTGGGGAGAACACTGGGGTAGACAACCAATTAATAAGGTGAAAGTTATTTTTTTTTAGGGTGAAGCCCTTCTGTCCTTAAAGCCTTCCAAATCACAGAAAGGGCTTCTTCCTAAAAAGAATTCTGATCTCACACAAGCGCAGATGACATAGCCAGAAGAAGAAAAAAGATGGACAAAAATAGTGGCGCCTGAAACTTCAGAAAAATTAGATATTGATTGACACCCCCCCAATAAAAAAAAAACAAAAAAAAAAACACATTTAATCCTACTAAAAAAAAAAAAACGTTTTGGCTTTAAATATTATAGGCAAATGACCAAAGTGAAAGATGGTGCAAGCGATAGGACAGACTTGCTTACCACTAATTGTTTGTTTTCAGTGCTGCTCATTTATATATATATATATATATATATATGGCTTACTGGTCTTAGGGGTGGTGGTTGCATTAGTTTTCTTTTTCCATAGCTATTTTCTTTTTTCTTTTCAGCCTTTGATCTTGACAGTAACACATTTTTTTTTTACAGGTTTTATATAGCACCAACATACTACACAGCGCTGTACATTAAATAGGGGTTGCAAATGACAGGCAGATACAGACAGTAACACAGAAGGAGGAGAGAACCCTGCCCCGAAGAGCTTACAATCTAGGAGGTTGGGGAAGTAACACACAATAGAGGGGGAGTATTTCTTCTACAGTACATCAACAACACTCAACTCCCTGTTTTATAAATAGACCCATTTAGACTTATTAGAATTATCAGTACTGTGAGTTATTTTAATTGCCAATAAATGATTTGATCTACAAACAATAACTACCTACTAATTAATCTCTGCTTTTATCTTTCAGGAGAAATAGACACTCGTTTCTCTTTCTGTGCTGTAGCAACACTTGCACTGCTGGTAGGTTGAAGCTTGATGCTAAATAATGATTCCACTCATTATATTAAATTGTAAAGGTACTAGAACAAGGGCTTTATCTATCAATTGTTCTCCTGTCAATTCATTTAAAATTCGCTGACAAGTGTATTTCACGCCTCCTGTCAGTTTCTACCGTAATAAAACAATGACTCGTTCTGCCACCTAGTGGACAATTGTCAAAGTGCACAGCTGTCAATAAGAAAATGATAATATGTATGAACAAAAATTATGCGAGAAATTAGGCGAATTGACGGGAATAATTTATAAATACACCCCTATATGTAATTCTCTAGCTATTTTGGAACTGAATATCTCAGCAAAGCCAGAATTCCTGTAGAAGACAAACACACTTTTATAATATTGTTATAGAGGTAGAGTGTCAGGAAAGGACAAGCAGATTGCTGTATATTGCACGAAGACAGTGATAGGAAAGGAAAAGCAGACTGTAGTATTTTTTACAGTGTTAGGAAAGGACAAAGCAACTCAAGGATAATTTCAGGAATGGACAAGCAAGTTGTAGTATATTGCACAGGTACTTTGTCATATAATGACAAGCTGACAGTAAAATATTGCTCAGGTAAAGTGTCAGGAAGGGATTAGATGACTGTAATATATATCTAATGTATAATGTCTGGGGAAAAAACACAGCATATTCTTTTGCTCAGGTACACCGCCTGCATTTTCCAGCAGGTGGCGCACTCTGCTAATCACACAAATCTCTGCAGCTGGAAAAGAATCTGCTTGGGTTGTATAAAACAGCTTTACCTTTTTTTGATAGAATTGGTATTTTCATGATCACTCCTAAAATATGGGATTTATTTTATATTAGGTCTGGCAGAATAAACAATGCATATTGTGTTTTTTATGCCTATATCTCTGTAGGCAGAACAGTTGGTGTATACTACAGATACAGGGGGTGGTATGTAGAAATATTTGTCTACAGTGGTTTTAGGTTCCTTAACTGTGTTTATTATAGCATATAGAAACAATGGCTTCCATTAGGGCCTTGCTCCCAATGCATTAGGGCAGTTAAATGTACCAGAACCTAAATGTACACATTCTCAGTTCTGGATGTAAATATAGTTTGAAGCCACTAGAGGTCACTATTCTCTGTTATAAAATTCCCTGTAAATGTTAAGTTTGAAGACAAATGGTGACATTTTATTTCTCATTTTATCCATTTATCTGAGTACTCAAAGATGTTCAGGGCAAACATTTAGCAATAAACTCGACAAACACTGACAGCACTAATTCTCCATAATAAAGTTGGCTACATTTGAAGCTTCAGCTTTGGTTGCCAAGTTGATCAGCAATCTTGGCTTCCCCTGCACATTCTGGGAATGAATGAACTCCCATGCACAGCATGACCTATCAGGATGGCTGAAAATCGTCTAGAGGGAGTGAGGAAAGAAGAAGATGGCGGGGGCCTGCAAAGGGATGGGGACTGTTGAGTATTGTGGGTTTAGTTCCACTTTAAGGACAGGCTTCTTGATACTGACAACAGTAGACCACATAGCTGGGAAAACTGTTACTTGTTAATGGATCTCTGGTGTCTATTTATAAATAGTGTATCTGGCATTCACTGAAACATTCCCTGGTGGAGAATCAATTGTTGCTATTGAAACATAGACCTGGCAAATTCCAAAGAATGTTTCAGTGAATGTTGAAATCACTGATTTATAAATGGCCCCGGTGGAAAATCTTTCAGATCAATGTGTTTTGATAGCAGTATTTGTTTCTCCAACAGGGAATATCTCCGTGAATAACAGATTCACTGCTTTGTGAAGCAACCTCTAAGTGTTACAAACATAACATTAAACACTGTGCTGTATCATTTCAGTCCCAGCAGCTGTTATTGTTTGTAGATCACAGATTGGCACATATTTTACAACTGTTGCCAGGAGCTGCATGAATTATTGAAGTTTATTATTATCATTAATATTAAACAGGATTTATATAGCGCTAAAACATTACGCAGTGCTGTACATTAAATAGGGGTTGCAAATGACAAACAGCTACAGACAGGAGGAGGAGAGGACCCTGCCCCGAAGAGCTTACAATCTCAGATTAGACGAAGTAGATAGAAGTGGGTAAAAACGGATCCACAAAGGCTACAAAATATTTGTAGTGGAACGGATCCTGTAGACAGAGGCCATCATATCACAATAATTGTTTCTGGAAGCAATGGTTTTAATTTTACAACTGATCTCTGTTCTATGGAGGGGAGAGAACAAGCGGGAAGCCCCCATGCTGCGTTGTCCCCTCTAGTATGACAATAGCCCTTGTTCACATTAGTCATATCCGGCATGGCCGATTCGTTTACCTCATTGTACTGGCGCTAGATTTTCACATTCTTTCCTGATCTGACTAAGATCTGTACAATGCTTAAGTCCTGGAAGTAACTAGGAATAAAGTAACCCTGTTGCCCTTGAATTCCTGTATATCAATGTTTAAGAAAATAATAAAGGTTCTGTGATGAACCAGAATGTTTTGTAACACCGTGATGATCAAATGCCTGGAAATCTGTAGCAGATAACTGTTTCTGCCTAAAATGTCATCTTAAGTAAAGCAGTTGTTGCTCAGCACCTAAATGTCAGACTTGTCTGTGTACCTGCAGGGAAAGCTGGATGCTGTGAATATAGAGAAGGCAATAGACTTTGTTTTGTCATGTATGAACTTTGATGCGGGATTTGGCTGCAGGCCCGGCTCTGAGTCCCATGCTGGACAGGTGAGATGCTTTGGATTTTTCTTGGTGATATTTGTTTCATCAAATATCTTATTTATATCTTCTTTTATAGTAAATGAAACTTAAAGCAAAAGAACAAGCATGTATTTGACATATTATTACAAAGTATTTATATAGCACCAACATATTACGCAGCACTGTACAAAGTCCATAGTTATGTCACTATCTGTCCCTCAAAGGGGCTCACAATCTAATGAAATATGTAAGATGTATTATCTGCCAAAACTTTTGAAGTTTGGGCAACTGGCCTTGTGATCTAAGCACAATCTAGGCTTGTAAGTACCAGAAGGTGACACACAAATTAAACAAAGCTGCTCAGTCTCACCCCCCATCCAACCCTTGAATGGATAATGATGAGGTGTATACCTGTGCTCTCCACTAGTAAAAACATTTTTGTGTCACACAGACAGGGAGGGTACCAGACACCGACCAAAAAAAAGGCATTGTAACTTTATCCAGTTTACAGTTCGTATCATCTGTCTAGGATTTCCTGCATATTATTTTCTGTATAGTAATTACATGCTGGTTTTCTTCATCTAACAATGACTTTCAGTTGTTCTGAATAGGACAATTCTTTACTTCCACCCCACCCTGATATCAGCACTGCAGGTATTATAGACCTGTGCACTAGTGTCTGGTCACTGTCTTGTCTACACTTGGCCGTTCATTATTGAGATGACGCTGCATCTGTACGTTTTTGAATATGAATTGTGTCTGAAGCTGACCTTTTAATGAGTTCCTATGGAAAAAAATGAATAAAATAACCTAGCTCTAAAAAGTCATCAATGTTGATTTAGAAAACATCAAATATATGTTGAATTATGTGTGTGTTACTAATAGGTTATCCAAAAATTTCAAATTACTTTTTTTTGCCTTCATTTGATATATTTCTTTGCAGTTACAAGAACTGAAAGCTCCTTTTTTAATTTTGTTAGTTAAGAGCTATGTACACACGTCAGATGATTCTCGCCTGATATGAATGGTCGGGCTCATCTCGGGACGGAATCTGACATGTGTGGAGAGTAGTCCGACCTCATTCATGGATCTAGCCTGACAGATCCCTGAAGGACCATAATGGAAGTAAAGGAAAGTGCTGCTTGCTCGTTCTTCCCCCTTCCTTTTCTAAAGAATAGAATGGCTCTGTATGTACAGTGCTCCTTTATTCTTCTTTCAGTCATTTTACGGCAATAATAGAGTGCGTGTATGCTGCCTTAGTCTTGCCTACACAGGTTTCGTAGTTTGGAGTTTTTTATTTGCTGAAAATCTTTTTTTAAAACTATTGTCATTCATATGAAGTTGCACCCTAAAAGAAATTTGAGGTTGGAGTCCCTGCAAGATGTACACCCTTGACATTTATGATACTACTTATCTGTTTACCTAACTTACCTAAACTAACGTATCTGTTTACCTTGATATTTGTGTTTCTGTCTGTATGTATGGTCACTATTCTTTTATGCTAAAACTTTGTGTTTGTAATTGTAGATCTATTGTTGTACAGGATTCCTGGCCATCACCAACCAATTACATCAAATCAATGCCGACTTACTGGGCTGGTGGCTCTGTGAACGTCAGCTGCCATCCGGAGGTCTCAACGGGCGACCAGAGAAGGTGGATATTGAAAACAATTTCTTGCATATTGGTAGTGCATGAATGGGTCTTCTTTTTGAGCATGGCCAGCAGAATTGATATTCTAAGGCCTTGTTCTTGCTTGCAGCTCCTATACACTTCATTGGTGGTTCCTGTGTGGCTTCCAGGTGACTGGCAGTCTATCAGCTTCTGCCACTGCGGAGCTTTATTTGGGTGGTTAGTGGGTGGCTGTTGAATAAACTTCTCCGTCATCGTCATCGAACTTCTCCGTCATCTCCCTTCAGAGTCGAGTCATGGATCAGAGTCGATAACAGCACCACTTTACAGCCATTAGTTAGAACAAGGATTTACAATATGAACACAAAGGGAAATGGGGAGGGGGGGGGGTACCTTAATAAGGGTAACTATGCCAATCTATACTGGGATTTTCTTTAGTATCAGTTCTTTATATACAGTTCTGTAATAAAGTGTTCTTAAGACTACTAGAGACTTCCAGACACATTCATTTTATAATTTACACCTTTCAATACACCATATTACCAACAAATTTAATGTATTAAATATTTAAATCTTTAACCATTGTCTAATCAGCAAGTACAACTTAGCAAATACATTGTGCATATACATTTTTATTAACCTTTTCTTTTTTTTCTTTTCTTTTTTTTTATACGTTTTACACACATTAAGATGGTGTGTAATGTCACAACAATCAACTATAAAAACAATCAACTAATATTACATAAAATTTTACTAACAGATAACCTACAACCCACATTATCCTTACACTTTCAGTATATGTGCTGATGACCTTTAAAATCATTGAACATTTTTCAATGCAACCCACTCTTTATCCAGTGCCGAGCCCCCAATTAGAACAGGAAGAATGGTAACATCAACAAACACCTCAGGTAGTCTATGACTGGAATCTTTACACCGTATTACATACCCGTACACTTCCCCTTGGTCCGTTGAGTTTAGAAAAAAAATTGATTTATGATCACTCAAAGAAAGATTAAATGATCTGCTGGAAAATGTATTAACCTGGTAAACTGCATAGTTTTGTTTAGATGCTTACAGATTCTGAAACAAGTAGGTGGAGGTAGGCGATGAAAATGAAGGTTATTAGTACATAGCCCATTTGACTACAAATCAAATTAGTGCTGGGGCTACACAGTAATTTATTTAATTCAGCACTCATAGTTTATTTTTATTTTTTTGCTTTTTGGGCAGAGTTGAGATCCAAGCACATTGCAGTTGCCTTTGCACATCTTCTCCCTATGAGCTCAAATTGTTCCTGAGCCCGTGCATGACCTTTCCTTTAAAAAATTCAGGGAACATCCAAAACATATATTGTGTGTTTTCATAAAGCTCTGCGACCACTAACACGTGAAGAACAGATGGATGGCGTCCAGGTGGCATTCTGCTGCGAAAGGAAACCTCAATATATTTAGACATGTGAACGTTCGATTGCTAAAATGAACTGCCCGTGATGGGTTGTTCTGGCAAGAAATCATTCTTTTAATTTGCAAGTGCTGCTAAAAAAAAGCTGTATCAGCAGAAACATTGCTCTTTTTTTTCTCTTTAATTACTGCTTATTATTACATTGACTTGTTCTCAGAAGTGCTTGAATCGTGAAACCATTCCTTTACTTATAACAGAACAATTTGACATGTATTTCAGCTGCCGGATGTATGCTATTCCTGGTGGGTCTTAGCCTCCCTGAGGATAATTGGAAGACTTCATTGGATTGATCGAGAGAAGCTACGCGTGTTTATTTTAGCCTGTCAGGATGAAGAGACGGGAGGATTTGCAGATAGGCCCGGTGATATGGTAAGCAAAGAGTAGAAGGTGCGCATTTTATTACCTGCAAGGAGGTTGAACAATTCTTTTATTGAGCTGTGTATTTATTAGGAAAATGTCTAATGGTCCTAAACTGATTTTGCTCATGAAATGTCTATAGGACCTGGTGAAAATGATTCCTTGTTCCATGCATGAGCACCGCATCAAGACAGCCCAAGGTGGGGAATAATGTGGTAATTGTGACTTGTATCTCTAGCACTCCAGCAATGCAAGACCAAGAAAACCAATGCTGTGATATCTTTTTTTTTTTGTCTAGTTATGTACTAAATTTGGTGTTTAACCTCCTGGGCAGTACATTGTTTTTCATGAAAACTTATTTTATAGTATGAGTATATTAAAGTTTGGAACTCAAAATAATAAATTTAAAAGAAAAATAATTTGTTTTCATGAAAGACAATGTACTGCTTTTAGACATTTAAATCCAATGTACTGCATTCAATACAGTTATTTTATATTGAATGCAATACAAACGCAACGGCCGCACGTACCAACATCACTGCAAACTCCCGGGTGACTCAGATGCAAAGGACGCCGGCTGGAGGATGTGAGAGGCCATGGTTTGCGAAGAAGGACGCCGGCGGACCAGGTAACGTAATGCTTATCATTGTTTTCCATTGTTTTAGTTGCCCCGAGTGTGACTCGGGGTTACTGCTTCCAGCTTTTTTTTTTTTACCCCGAAACACACTTGGGTTTACCGCAGGGGAGGGTAAATCCAATGAATAAAACTGATCATAAAAAAATATCCAGTAAGCAAACAGTTTCAACTGTAAGGGGAAAAGAGAGTTTTTACTGAAATCATCCAATTGGTAAAGTTGACCATGTACAAATGACTAAAAACATTAATAATAATATTTAAACGTAATAAAAACCAACTTGAAGTGCTTACAAAACAATAAATATTATTATATGAAAGTTACAACCTGCTATTCTACTTTCCCCCACATAGGAAGAACAAGGGGACCCATACAAAAATTAGGGGGGAGAACAGATTTAGCAAACATAGCCCCGATTTAGGCAACATTTCACCAGCATATTTTAAAAGTTCTAACTTGTTGCAATTCAATTTTTTTTAACTGAATGGGTGCCAACTATCTGACAATATATGGCTTGTAGAAATGCAAAATTATTTCTTCAGTCTATGGATAGAAGCAGACCTAATTTTCATGTTTGACTGTCCATTGGAGAACACTGGAAATCTTTAAATTTCAGGTCTTGCTGCCGCCTGCAGGGGGATTGGAGCTTGTCCAAAAACACCTTCTGACTATCACTACTCGTTTTTTTTTTTCAGTTTCCTAGAGGGACAGACATCTTCTCTTCTGCTCTGCTGTGTAAAATACATATTTAATTTTTCTGGCACTTTCTAACTCTCCAAATCTGTTTTTCTACTATTAAAACTTTTTCTCTACATCACTGCTAGAGCATTTGCGTTTTCAGAGCTTCAGAAAATGTGCCTGTCTCTGCAGCATTAGACCACCCTGCTAAAAGGTCACCCAATTCAGATTCAGTCATACAATGCCACGTTGTTGATGTACATCAGGGGTGTCAAACTCTCGCCCAGGGGCCAAATCTGACCCAAATGTCTTTTTTTTTTTTTTTTTTTTGCTCCCCAAAGGAATAAATATGAACTGCAGCTGGCCTGCCGCTGCATTAAAATAGCGCTGCTTCTACAATTGCCCCGCATTGGACTGTTTTATAGACGGAAATAATGCCATGAGTTTCAGTAGCGGTGCCGTTTCAATGAAGAGGGAGTTCCAGCGGCGGGCCACTCATAAGATTTATCGGCACTGGCCACGTCTGGCATTTCCAGCACTCCCCTTCAGCTGTACTTTTCCTTGCTACTCCAAGGCATGGACTTGAATGGTTGGATTTTCATAAAAGAATATTATTATTATTGTTAGCCTGTGCAAAAAGGTTATTATTGAAAGTTAAGTCAGAAGGCTACAAATAGAGAAAGAGGCATAGGATTTTTTCTTTAAAAAAAAAAGTTTATTCCTCTTTTTCTATTATAAGCTTGTTCCAGATTGAACGTGAAGCAAAACCTCAATGTTTCCATATTAAAATGGTTTATATCTAATGAGAAGGAAAAATTTCATTTTCAGTTTTTCATTTTGGCCCTCTATGTAGTTCTTTGAGTTTGCCACCCCTGATGTACATCCACCATCAGGGAGCAATTATATAAGTCTTGTCCCAGCATATGAAGTAGATCAGCTCCAGCCTTAGGTAGAGCTTTATGTCAGCCATGTACATTTCAGGCATAGGTTTGGCATTGGTTGGCAAATTTACTAATATAGCAGCGCCTGGACCCGGGTGGGAATAATCTCTTCACTCACAAATGTGGTCCTCCAGGTCTGACAAAAAACTGAACAGGTATATATGCAGGTACAGGGATTCACCAGTGGAAGTGCTGGTGGCCCCATGAGCTCCATCTGCACACCTTGATTAATGCATTCTACATTGCAGGACTGAGATAGTAGTATTCCACTAATTCTCCTTGGCTAATTCTGCTGCACTAATTCTGCTTGGGATGGACCTAGTTTGATGTGGTACACCGACATAATTCTTTTGGCTGATTTGCCATCGTGCTTCTCAATTGCCAGATTTAATGGCATGGTTTTGTTTGCCAATATCCAATCCTCCTGTGGGCAGTAGAAAAACACAAATTTTAAAAACCTTTGTCCTTCAGTTAAGTAAAATTTAGTGTAGTGTCATCTTCCTTTAGTAAAATCTTACTTTAGTAAAAATTGCATATTAGAGTATGGATACAATTAGTATTTTAAATACTTGCAGATTTTGAACCTTTCCATAAAAAAAAAATCTATTGATTTGCACTTTGCCTTTGAACTTTTGGTAGTCTTGAAATACTCTCTCTGCTGGCCCAGCTCCTTATGTATGTCATTAGTGAAAGAGTGAAAGAAAATGGGAATAATATAGAGTAACAAGTACAAGTAAAAAGTAAAAAAGATGCAAATATATTATGGTAGGATTTTTGAAATGAAAAGTGTGGTGACAGGGTCTCTTTAACGTGACACAGACTTGGAATATCTCCTCAAGTATTGCCTTCCACAGCACAGCTCGCTGTTGCCACATTTCTCTGATCATTGCTTCCATATTTCACAGTTGTTAAATATTTACACATAATAATAAAATATTAATGCCGTACAACTGGTGAAAATTAGACAACGTAACTCATCCTGGGCAGTTTATTGGAGATGCTGTTATTGGTGTTACGTTTCCTTCTCTTTTCAGTTTGCTGCATGCTGCAGGTACATGTTAAAATTTTCTTCCTACATATTACTAGCTTTCTATAGAAATAGTACATTCTACCCCTTAATAAACACCAAGGTGCGAATTGACACTCTTCTCCTTTTAAATGTATTACAAGCTGCCTTGATTATACATCCGGGGGACAGTCAGCAAGCGTAGACCTAACAACTGCACCACAGGGGCTGTTATCAGGGGAAACTTGCACCTGTTTTCAGACATTGGAAGCAGTACAAATCTATAGCTCAGTCTGGAACAATACTGAAATCATTAACGGGTAATTTCTTGCAGGTGGATCCATTTCATACGTTATTTGGAATCGCTGGACTGTCACTGCTGGGAGAGGACGGCATCAAGCCGGTGAATCCAGTGTTTTGTATGCCTGAAGAAGTCCTGCGTAGAATTAATGTCCAGCTTGATCTAGGAAGCTAAAGTCTACAAGGAGCCTTAAATCCATCAGCTGCTAATGTTCCTGCCAGTTCGCTGTCACCTACACCCACGAGGCAGATGTGTCTAACTTCTGTCCAGTTGTCTATTGATCCATTTAGTATTTTTATTGAGGTGCTGGGTATAGGTGATCGCCATTGTCATCTCATACATACTAGCACCACAGTGCGGCCTGCCAGCATTGCTCCTCATCTCATAAACTAAATCCAATTGGTTAAACAGCGACTTCATAATCTTTAAATTCATCCGGAATCATGATTGCTAGGTATTGTTGGAGTTCCTGGGTTTCTGAATACAGATTAGAATCCCCTGTTCAATCTAATTAATGTTGGTCACAGCACTGCACGGCTGCATGAGGACAGATGGGTGCTTCTAGTACTGTATGTGACAATTTAGTCACCCTTGGTTGAACATGTTTTTCTGGCATTATCACTGTCACAATGTATCTTCGTGGCATGGTCAATGCTTCGTGTGACAGGGCCCGGTGATTAGTTACATTGCACAGCATCGTTCCCAGATTCCTATCATGGCTCTCTGCGTCTTTTAGAAAAACAATGACCTGCTAATGATTTCCTGACAACAAATTAGCAGATCAATATTAAAGAAAACTGGAGGCTTTTTCATCTAAAAGATATCATCCAACATTGTCCTCTTGTACCTGTACAAATGAATATAATATAGTCTCATTTTTTTTATTTTTGGATAAAGTAGAGAAAGGTTGGAACCTTCTTTGTTTATTTATGTCTCCACTGGAGTAATTCACGCATTTATTGGTCCTGGTGACCATTGTTACAGAAAGTGATGGAAATGCCAACTTCCTGATGTCATTGGATTAGGAGAAAGTATTCAATGTTTACTTGTGACAAATGTCACTGGATTTTATTAATATTGGCTAGTATTTATATAGCGCTGACATATTACGTAGGACTTTACAAAGTACATAATCATGTCACTAACTGTCCCTAAAATCGACTCACAATCCAATGTCCCTACCAAGGTCATTAATGTGGTCTAAGGACAATTTTTGAGGGGAAGCCAGTTAACCTATGTGTGTGTGTTTTTGGGTTTTCTCTCACTTCTTTCTTTAGTGTCTCCGGGACAGGAAGTGAAAGGAAATCTCACTAAAGGGGTAAAGGTGGCTCAGTGGCTGGCAGTGCCACCTTGCAGTACTTGAGTTTCAGATTTGAATTCAGCCACAAAATCAGTCATGATTACAACAGGAGATGTTGGATACCTATTTGTTTATATGGCTGTGGCAGATCACTGCACAGATGTTGCTTAAAGATTTGCACTGCAGCTGTGCGAAAATCTGGTTACATTTTGGTGCTGGTGCGATTTCACACCACAGTCCCAATCTACATGGAGTCTGTTAGCTCTACCCGTGTGTTTCCTCTGCCCACCCTAGATTCCTTCCACATGCCAAAAACATACTGGTAGGTTAATTGGTTTCCTTACAAATTGTACTTTATTACTTATATTACGCTATGATATGAGATATATAAAATATTCTAATAGGGTGTTCAACCTTTCCCTACTTAGACAAAAACATAACATTGTGGGTATACATGCATTTAAGGGAACATGGTGAGGAACAATTACATTTCTTGTATAGCTTATAATTTAATTGTTTTGTTTTTAATAAATAATTGAACTGTTGATCTTGGTGTCAGCATTCTGACTCCGGTGTTACGACTAAACTATAACAGAGTGCAATAAAGACGGCAAAAAGTAATACAGAGTGTTTCATTTATTGAAAAAATAAGACTTTTTCCTGTTCGTGCTTTAATCTTTATTTGTAGAGGCCAAACCTTCCCCATACGTGACCCCCAATGATGACACCATTCCCATCCTATAAGGGGCAAGCTGGGGTCAGGCGACACTTGCAGTGCCAAAGGAGGCTAAGCCATGCTCAATAAACATAAATGCGATTCAGCCTTGAATGTTAGCAATGAACGACTTTACATTTCACAAGCATGCATAAAGCTTCAGCGGTCAAATTAAATACATTTTTGATACTTTGAAAAAACATTTTATTCCATTCATGTTAAAAAATGTTCATATACATAAAATCCATTAATTCTAAGATAGCCATCCAAAGCTATAAATTGTAATCCTACAGTATATCAATCAAATAAATCTGTACTATAGTCGTAATCACCTTGACACGTCTAGAAAATCTCTTCCTAAGGAAGGGTGTGTAATATGCATATGATGGCAATTGCTATTTGTTATAAAAAAAAAAAATCATCTCGGAAATACATTTATAAATGATACATTGTAAATAAATATATATATATATATATATATGTGAGTGTGTCAGTATATAAATAAATATATATATATATATATATATATATATATATACATACACACAGATATATAGGAAACAACCGCTTTGTGTTCTCTGAAATATAAAAAGAGAAACAAAACTAACAATCAAACCTCATGTCCTAAAGTATCAAGAATGTATTTATTTTTGACATTGAAGGTCCCACTTCTTTTTCCATTTGTATTTCTCCATCATGTAAGGGATGAGGTCTAGCGGCACTTATAAATGAAAGACAGGAGAATGAGGATGCAATATTGGTCAATAAATGTTAGCCAGCCAATATAAATGTTGGTTCTGGAAAGTTTGGAGTAAATAATATAATGTATGTACACTCATACTTTTTTTTTGTGTTTGTTAGTTTTTTTTATGTTTGAATGAGAAAGTTAAGCTACGTACATACGTGCAATAATTGTCGTTGGAAACGAACAATAACAACCGTTTGTTCGATAATCACTAAAGAAAAGTGCGCAGCGGCAGACCAATGACGGCGATAAACGAGGATTGCCGCTGGAAACGAACGACCGTCCTGCCGCATCCATTTGGTTGATTGTTCGCTATCTATTGTGTGTACAGTCGTGTAGTGATCAAGGATTGTTTTGCGGTACACTTTCTCTGGTGCACGTCATTTCCTTCATCGTTCAAACAACAGGATCTAGTGTGTGTACATTATTGATGGATTATATCTCAAGGATCTTATCATTACAGCATGTACAGAATGGTGCACTATACCATGGTTCAAAATAATCGTCTTTGGTCATTGGTTTTCTAACAACAATTATTGCACGTGTGTACCTAGCATTAAAACGCCTGTTGGGTTTACATTGTATATGTATTTGCCTTCACGATTCTTCCTAATGACAATAGTCATCTGCACAAAAAAGGTCGGGATCTCCAAAATGTTTGCATTGCCAGAATAACAGGAAGGGGAAAAGTTCGGGAATCCCATTGCATTCTCGTGATCTCCTAGCTCAGGGTTTCTCAACCTTTTTAACATGGGGGACCTTTCAGGTCTTTAGGGAACCCGTCCTATAATTACAATATCCACAGCTCATAGTATATTAGTGGTGGTCAGTGGGAAAAATTTCCCTTACATTGCTGGCCATTGGGAAGAATGTCGCCCTTACAGATAACCAAAAAGATCATTGGCGTCACTTAAACTGACCCAAGAGATCCAAACTGCTCAAGGAACCCCCAGCAACCTCTGGAGGAACCCTGGTTGACAGGCGCTGTCCTAGCCGTTTTTTGAAGGCAGGGTGATGTTATCCATGTCACCCGGCAATGTCGGAGACTGTGGCAATTCTGTTTCTTAGTGAATGGTTTGTGTTGCGGGTGCAGAAGACCTGGTATACGGATCTACCCTTTGTCAAACAGGGTCAATTTTAGGCCAATTAGGGCCCGAGCAAATAAAATGGGGCCCCCATATGCACAAAGCTCTCCACACACCTCACCATTTTATCAATTTGAACCCTGCTCAACAATAAAGCGAGGGCCCCAAAGGCAAAGCATTCCAGCCTGACACTCCCCGCCATTCTGCCAGCTGGGGCCCTGTTTGTCCGACTCCAAGACCTAAAACCTTCCGTTGCCATGGAAGGTTGTTCAGGCACTTCCTGTTATAAGGTGACAACACTCTGTCCTCGTCTTTCATTTGTGTTTCTGCATTGACGTGGGCTTCCTAAAGGGAACCATTTCAACACATCAATGTATTTGTGTTGTCACCATTAGAAAACTGGCCATTAGAAATGACATGCAGCCACCATTAAAGTGAATGTAGACATAAATGCCACAGAAGATGGAGCAAATATTAAAAAACAATCAAAATCTGTATTTTATTGTAATAAATGTAAATTGTTGATGCCATTACAATATCATTGGGGATGTTTTTATATATATTTACATTGATTTTATGGGATTTAAAAAAATGCCACTATATACTTAAAACAATGATATATGAAGTGTGTGACTGATTTATGATATATTTATTTATAAATCGATGTCTTTTAATTGGGTTTTGATGAATATATTGCTGTGAAGCTTTCACCTCACACAGCTGACAGAACTCCCGCCATCTCCAAGTGACGTCATCACTTGCCGGCCATGGCCGGGCTCCCGGGTCCCTCTCACCGCACAGCAGACTTCCCGGGTGTTTCCATCCGCCCCTATTCCTCAGCGGGCTTCCCGAGAACTCCACGCCCTACAGGGGGCGTTTTTGGCTCCCCACACCCGCTATCTGAAGTCCAACATTTCAGGGCTGGGTATTTGGCCGCTTCACACCCGACATCGGGTGTTACCCCAAGTCCTAGAGCGGGATTCTCGGGTTCTTACCCCAAGCCAACGAGCCCCATATCGGGTGTGTTTGTTCAGCCACAACACATGATGGGTGTCTGTGATACTCCGCCCCCTGGTCTACACCCCAGAGCGGGTGTCTCTTGCACGCCACACCCCAGAGCGGGTGTCCTGTACAGCAGGTGGGCGGGACCGAGCAGTTCGGGTTCTTCTTGTTATTCTGGCCGGGAATCACCACCTCCGTCTGGGCAACTGCGGGCTCCATCTCCCCTGGAGACTCCCAAAGGCCAAAGCCCCGCCTTCATCACTGGCCCCGCCCCTGCGCATCTCAGTACGCACAGCTCAGGGGCCAGCAACAGTGAAGAGCAGAACAGGGGTGAGAAAAACGTTGGGGTCACCATGATAACGGTCTAGCCATACAACTGAGATATGGGGTCACCATGATATCCAGCTATAGAGATTTGAGGTCACCATGATGTCCAGCTATAGAGATATGGGGTCACCATGATATCCAGTTATAGAGATATGGGGTCACCATGATGTTCAGCTAGAGAAATGGGGTTACCATGATGTCCAGCTACAGAGATATGGGGTCACTATGATGCCCAACTATACAGATATGGGGTCACCATGATGTCCAGCTATAGAGATATAAGTTCACCATTAAATCCAGTTATAGGGATATGGGGTCACCATGATGTGCAGCTACAGAGATATGGGGTCACCATGATGTCCCACTATAGAGAAATAGGGTCGCCATAATGTCCAGCCAAAAAAAATTTGGGGTCACCATAATGCTTTCCTGTATAGACAAAGAATATCAGTAATGTCTGGATTTAGGGATATAGAGTTTTGATATCCCGAAAAAATATATGGGGTGATCCTGACATCTACCAATATGGATGAGGGGTCACAATGATTTTCAGCTATAGGGATATGGGGTCACCTTGATGTTCAACTCTAGAGATATGGGGTCACCATGATGCCCAGCTGTATAGCTTTGGGGTCACCATGATAGGCCAGATGGGGCCATTAATGGTGTTCAGTTATAGAGTTGAGGGGCCATCGGTGGTGTTCAGTTATAGAGATTAGAGGCCATCGGTGGTGTTCAGGTATAGAAATGAAAGGTCAACACTGGTCTGCTATGGCAATGAAGGGACCATCTACAGTGATACGGGACCATCAGTGGTCAAGTTATAAAGATGAAGGGTCATCAGTTGTGTCCAGCAATACAAATGAAATATTATCAGTGGTGTTCATCCTATAAATAAGGGGTCATCACCGGTATGTGACAACAAAGTGCAAAGGTCATCCCTGGAATCCAGCTCTGGAGATAAGGGGTCTTCACTGGGTTCCAGCTATAGGGAACGAAACAAAAATTAAGGGTCATCATCAATACCCAGCTTTAGAGAACAACACAGAAATTAGAGGACACCAGATATCAAGAATTTACCAGCGATGGGTCAACACTACTTTCCAAGTTATCAATGTACAGATAACGTCACTATTGTATTTAGGGACCATCACAGAGATAAGGGGTCACCCTTGTAGTCCTGCTATAGGGAATACCTAAATATTATAAGGTAACTGTCCAGGAGAACATCACAGGGATGAGCAGATATTACTAGAATTAAGCTACAGAGCATGAATGATGGGTCATTATCAGTGTCTAGGGTGCAGATCAGAAATATTAGCAGTGTTGGCATGTAGATAGACTAGAATAAAGAGTCAACCTTTAATTTAAATAATGTTTTCCCCATATTTCTATTCATAGAATTCTATTCTGCAGACAAAAGCTGTGTTTCAAGTTCTTCCAGGAAAGGTTCCAGCTCTTCACGATGGACAACAGGAGGATACTTCACTAAGTCTAAAATCCAGACGCCTGTTACTGGCTATTCAGGTACTTTGTGTTATCACACTGGGTAAAAAAAAAAAGAGTTTATGGGTTTCCAGTGCCTGAATTTTCTATAATTAGCTTCCTTTTTATCTTCTTACATTGCTAATTTTAATATAATTCTTCACTGAGCTGATTGTCATAGATGAATCACACTGAGCTCATGTTATTGCAATGATGAACGGTTCCATTGAAAGAGAAAATCTGTGCCTGAAATAAGGTTTCAGGTAACCAGCTGAGATTATCTACAATGTAAAATATTTTAGCTACTACTGAATGATCAGAAACAATGACTGAGAACATTATAATTGTATGAACCACATGGTAAAATTTACTTATTAGTCATTATTAATTCTAGGCATGCAAAGATATTTAAAGCTAAATTATATTCTGCTTATAATTTGCTTTTCCTAGTTCCTCCTTGCCTCTTATTAGCATGCAAACATTTTTTAATGAAACCTTTCTGTTTTTATTTCATATTTTTTAACCCAGGTCTCTGTGCTTCTTTATACAATGCAGGTAGTAAAATAAAGATCACAGCTCCCTTTCTCAGTACTCCTTTTAAGAGCTCTCAGTCTTGATGCAAGCAGTGGGATGATGTTTGCAAATATCAAAATGGCTTGATAAGTGTGGCAGTCTGGCAGTCTAGATGAGTGGGCTTTATCAGGCAGACTGCATGACTACCCACATGTGATGCTGAGCCTACATGAAAAATCCTAAACTGATGCACAAAATAGGCAAAACAGTAAAGCTGGGGTTGAAAGGGTTAGAGCAGCGTTTCTCAACCAGGGTTTGCATGGAGCCCCAGAGGTAGCTGGGGGTTCCTTGAGCAATGAGCAGTTTGTGCCTCTCAGGTCACTTTAATGATCTTTTTGGCTATCTGTAAGGGAGACATTCTTCCCACTGGCCAGCAATGTAAGAGGAATTTTTCCCACTGATCACCACACTAATGAACTGTGATCTGTAGATATAGTAAATACAGAAGGGGTTCCCTGAGCACCTGAAAATTGTTTCAAATAGGTTCCCCTGTGTTAAAAAGCTTGAGAAACACTGGACTAGATTTTACTAGACATATGTCAACTAGGAAATAAGGTGGACACTAAATGACTTGCTGCAGCTTCTAATATATCTTTTGCAAAGCTCACAATGTGAGATGCAGTGAATTCAGACTAAGTCTAGGAGAGGTAGGAGGAAAGGAGCCCGTACAACTGTAAAATAAATTTTTTTTTAATGAAAAGTTACTGAAAATTACTGTGTTTTCATTATACATATTATTCACTATAAACAGTCATTATCATAGTGCAGGATTATTAGGTTACATTCAGATCAGCGACATTTACAAGCAGTACTGCTAGCAACCTGCTATCAGCTAGCTGACTGCTGAGAACCAAAATGTTTTTTTGGTTTTCTTTTGAGCTGTTTGCTTCCAGTTGCATTGCCATGCATGTTTTTAGATGCTACATGGCGGAGTCTAAGAGCAGGTAATTGCTCCAACTGTTTCAATGAATATAATACAGACATAATTCGATACTACAGGTTAAAAGAAAATGCACTACTTCCAAACACAAGCCAATCCATACAAAAGCATTTGCAATCACTTGGAGAAACCCTGCAGTCACCGTGACTGATCCTGGACAGTTATTAACTGCTTGTCTGAATTTCTAAACAGAAAGCATAACCTATGTTTGTGTTTAAAAATCTGATGGTTCCTATGTAAATATATACTTTCCAAAACTGTAAACAGAAACATTTGTAAAAAAAAGCATGCAATATTAACCTTTCAACCTAGGGAAAATCTTTCCTTCCTGTCAGAACAGAAACAAATGAAAACCCCCTTTATCATATTACCAGAGATACCAAAAAGCTGACAATTTCGCTTTAAATCAAATCTGGCAATCTGGAAGCAACAAGTATACTATAATCTTCTTCCTCCAACAACCTATACTCATCAATCCTTCATTACCCTGCTGCTCCATTCAAGATGTTTCAGATCAGTTAGCAGTCCATAGCCCTGTGCAAGATACAACTTAGGAGATTCAAAGTTTATTAGGGTGAATTCTGATGCTTCTATTATCTGAATGGAAGAACGAATTAAAAGTTTGTGTGTGCTGTTGACGTTAATGAGCATTAGCTTATTTGCTTTGCATTAGCAAAGCACAGGATTGCTTTAGGCCAATCCTAAACCATGTAGCTACTTGGGAAAGTACATAAGACAGAAGCTGTATGGTATATGGCATGTTAACGGGTTTGCTGACCTAACATTGTTCTTGAATCACCAGTTTAGTCCTATTGTTATATTTAATACTAATCTCTGTACTCTAGTGACAACATCATCTGCATTATCCGCTCAGTCTGCAGCCTCCGTCATTGTAGCCATAGTAGAAGGAAGAGGACTCGCCAGTGGAGAGATAGGAATGGCTAGTTTGGATCTGAAAAACCCTGATGTTGTCTTATCTCAGTTTGCAGATAGCTCCATATATGTCAAGGTGACAGCGCATTTACTGCGTGTGCATTTAATGTAAAATTCAAATAAGAACTATACTGTATGGACCTGATTTATTTAAGCTCCCCAAGGCTGGAGAGGATACACTTTCATCAATAAAGCTGGGTGATCCAGCAAACCTGGAATGGATCTGTTTCAGAATTCAAAATATTTCCTAGCAAATGACTTTAAAGAAATCCATTCCAGGTTTGATCCATTCCAGGATCACCGAGCTTCACTGATGAAAGTGTATCCTCTCCAGCCTTGGAGAGCTTTATTAAATAAGGCTCCCTGTGTCCAATATACATTCTGTTCCATGATAAAAAGTTCACATACAGCTCATCAGTTCAGGTAAACAATAAACTATTGTGCTGCATGTTGGTCTTCTAGCAAGAATGTTCACCCATTAATAATACATCACATAAAGTCCTATTCCTATTTGTCCTTGCTACAAAATATTTTAGGTGATAACCAAACTTCAGATCATGGCACCATTAGAGATATTGATGTCAAACACAGCCTGTGAAGGTGGCAAAACAACAGAACTGTTCCGTCTGATCACTGAAAACTTTAAGGTACATTTATATGTTTCATTTATTCCAACAGTTTATAGTGTAATATTATTAATAATAATATTATTATTATTATTATTATTAATAAACAGGATTTATGTAGCGCCAACATATTATACAGCGCTGTACATTAAATAGGGGTTGCAAATGACAGACAGATATAGACAGTGACACAGGAGGAGGAGAGGACCCTGCCCCGAAGAGCTTACAATCTAGGACGTGGGGGAAGTATCACACAATAGGAGGGGGGCTATGGAGTGGTGGGTGAGTAGTGAGGGTTTTAGAGACAGAAGAAGACGGGCAGGCAAGTTTCAAAAGATGGGTTCTGAGTGACCTTTTAAATGAGCAGAAAGTAGGAGCGAGCCAAATAGGACGAGGAAGACCATTCCAGAAAGTCAGGGCAGCTCTAGAAAAGTCTTGGAGCCATGCGTGTGATGAGGTTATGAGTGAGGAAGTCATTAGTAGGTCATTGGAGGAACGAAGAGAACTGCTAAGGGAGTTCCTCATTTGTACTTGCTGAGCCATTAAATGTGAATGAACTTAGATATTTTAATATTGTCGGTAGAATAAGTTTGTTAGTTCATTCATTTTAGGTATTTTCTGTACACATGTTGGCTTCATGATTAGTTGAGCATCCTAGTAGAGTCAGAGCCTAAAATTTCCCTTTTATAGCCTCCCACTTTGATGTTAAAGTTTAGTTTCCCACGATCTAAAGACACAATTCATGGTGCTTGAGGTACTTTAATTCAAATACGTTGCTAAGAAAACCATTTCTATTGTCTCCTAGCAATTTAAGTTTTAGTATACACTGCGTGAGGCACATGCCGATGGGGTGCACCCTCCTGGCTCAATATCAGTATCCATAAGATGCCAAGAATAGAGCTGGGTGCTGGTACAATGTAGTTCCTGCACAAATGCAGAATAGTTACATCATCAGGGGCTGGATACATTCAATGGTGGATAAAGAGTGAGAGGAATTTGCAAGACTTTAGTGGCAGTGGATTTAGCATTGAGGAGCCGGTCCAATTTCTCAGTGCTGAAAGAGGGAATCTACTAAATAAAAGTCTACAATAATGTGCAAATATATTGGGCTTGCACATTATTGCTATAGTAGCAGACCTACAGCTCCTCTTTCATATTAGGATCACAACGATAGTAGATTCCAACACCAAGGAAATACTTCAACAAGCCCTGTCTACATTTGCTGACCCCAATATTTAACTCATTTCAACCTCAAATCATAACCTAAACCCTAACATTGATGCCTATCTTGTCTTCACCAATCTAAGTTTATCTAATGCCTAAACTTTTTTTTTTGTTTTGGAAGAAACGGGGAAGTGTATGAACCTTCAAGTTTTATTACTGATTGTGATTTACTTTCTCTATAAATCTTGGTGGCTATTATCACCAGGACTAAAAATGTGGAAAAATCCATAATTTAAATTGTAACTTGAACATAAAAGGGAGGTAAACCTCTCCCACAGTCTACAACTAAACTTGATGGATTTTAAACATTCACTATTCTATGTATGCCTAAAAAATATTATTCATTTAGATATACTTTATTCCAATCATAAAACCTAACCATTACCTCCACCCTGAGCTCATTCCTTAACTTAACCCTTAAAATAATCTATAACATTTAGCCCTAGCCTTAAAACTAAATCCATCACTGTTGACATCTTAGCCCTAACCTTCAGCTAACCTCTAACACTAACCTTAACCAAGTCCCAGAAATAGTATATCTGTTCAAAATATAAAAACGTATGGAATGATTACTGTTCATTGCCAAACACTTCTTGTTCCAATGTATCTACGCCTACTGTTTCTCCAAAGAGATGCTAATAGTATAGTAGGCAATACTTCAATATTCCACTCAATAAAACATTGTATAACCCATTTGCTTGTTTTTTATATTATATTTTTTTTGTTTTAGGATGTATCTTTTACTACTGTACAGAGGAAATATTTCAATGAAACAAAGGGTTTGGAATACATTGAACAACTTTGTGCCCCAGAATTTAGTACAGTACAGATGGAAGTGAAAACAAAGTATGTTAATATATATTACCATAAACCTCTTTGTTACTGTAGCTGTAAAACTGTCTTTCCAACTGATAAAACCATTGGTATTATAATAGACAGATGTGCAATGTGAGAATACCCTAATATTCAGAATCCAAGCGTGATTATCCTGTACACTTTGGGCTGCTGAAGCCTCATTTCTTGTGACTTCAAACTGAATCTCCAACTCTGCAGTAAAGACTCACATTGATTTGTGGATCATTGTTCAACTATATAGAACAGCATATGGATCGGGGTGTAAT
This sequence comes from Pyxicephalus adspersus, assembly GCF_032062135.1. Taxonomy (NCBI): domain Eukaryota; kingdom Metazoa; phylum Chordata; class Amphibia; order Anura; family Pyxicephalidae; genus Pyxicephalus; species Pyxicephalus adspersus. Next base: position 11,047,241 of record NC_092865.1, read on the forward strand.
TGCTAAAGTTTAGCATTAGAGAAAATCACAAGAATGAAGAGCTTTAAGGAACAACACAAATATGTAATGTAGATGTTAGTGTCCAGCCATAGTAAACAGCATCACTGATGCCCAGTTGTAGAGAACACGGATGAAAAGTAATATTATTATTATTAATAATATTAATAATTATAATAATAAACAGGATTTATATAGCGCCAACATCATACGCAGTGCTGTTCATTAAATAGGGGATGCAAATGACAGACAATTACAGACAGTGACACAGAAGGAGGAGAGTAATCACAAATCTCTACCCAAAGAGAGAACGATGATGGATCTTCTGTAGTCTGTAGCTAAAGAGAACAGTATACAGATGAAGGATCAACACTAAAGATGAAGAGTCACTGATACAGTTTCATTACAGACAAAATATGAGGGGTCAGTCATCATTCTTTTCCAGCTACCAGATACTAGAATAGGGATGAAGAATATGCACTGATATTCAGTTATATAGAGAAAGAGAGGTGAAAATTCATCACTAATGTCTAACTAAAAAAAAAACACAGAAAGAATAAGAATCACTTGTCATAAGCAACAGAGAACAGCACAGGAATCAGGGTTCATCAATAGAGTCTTGTTCCAGTGAACAACACAGGGATGAGGGGGTCAACTTAGATTACAGCTATAAAGAATACCACACAAGTGAAAGGTCATCAATAGCACAGGGATGAAGGGCCAATAGTCTATACCTACAGGAATCAATACAGGGATGAGGGCTTATCCAAGATGTACAGCTGTAGAATTAGAATAGGAAGTAGATTCAGTCTATACTGCATAGCTCAACAGACTTCTAAACGTATTTTTCTTTATTTGTAGGTATTACTGCTTGGCTGCGGTGGCCGCACTGCTAAAATATGTTGAATTCATTCAGAATTCAGTCTACGCGCCCAAATCCCTCAAGTTCCGCTTTCAAGGAAGTGAGCAAACTGCTATGATCGATTCTGCATCTGCCCAGAACCTTGAACTCCTGGTGAATAACAGAGATTCTAGGTTTGGATATGGCTAGTATACATGGGTATTAATTTTATGGTGCTGATACTTGGGTGTATGCAATCTGTATTCTTAATGGCCTAACAATGTGTCCAGTATGTGGGTATTTGCCATATAAACAATTCAACCGGATTGACCTTTAATGGGCTTGATAATATCGTTGCCTAGGGTCCTTTGTCAACGGGCTGTTTATATTAAAATGTCTTTCCCCCTACAAATCTGAAAAATTCTAAAGGCCACTGAACTAGTTTTGTTATGTGGAAAAGTAGAGGGATTGTTCTGTAATCCTCAGACACATCCCTTCCTAGGGTGACTGCTTCTCCTCCACAGATACAGTACAATGAATACAATCACCCTATGACAGTAAGCGTCAAAAAACAAAAAAACGCTGTCAGATATTTGCCCTTTCTTTAGGTCCTGATGACTACTGTCTCTGGTACAGAAAATGATTGACAATCCAATTTTTTGTTTGGTTTTAGGAACACAAGGGAAACAGAAATCTTTTAGTGCAAACACTTGTTCCTGCGACTATTTGGGTCAGGAAGTGAAAAATGCAACAGTAAAAAATACTGTACAAACATTGAACCTATCATCAGAGATACTACAGCTGAACTGCAGGGTCCAATCCAGAACAGACATTCTGTTCACCAGTAATCTGTGCCACTTCATATATTATAATCTTTGTCTGTCCATTTTATGATTCTTGCACATAGCGTCTTTTTTATTTCCTTGTATTTACATATTTTTTTTGCATGATCAAGGAATAATCATAGCCTTTTTGGGGTACTGAATAACACAAAAACTCCAGGCGGGAGCCGCAGACTCAGGGCCAATATCCTGGAGCCTCTTACAGATATTCAAACCATCAACACAAGGCTGGACTGCATCCAGGAGTTTCTTGAAAATGAGGAGCTTTTCTTCAGCCTCCAATCAGGTGAATACGTGGAGCCTTGTACACAGTGGGGAGCTTTGACAAATTAAAACCAGACAACCTTTTTTCTAAAGACAAGCATACCATTCTGCTAAGTTATTACTGAGGAAATAGTTCAAAGCACATGCTCACTGCTTTGCCACTGATTTTAATCATAGTAGTTCACATCTGTGTGTTTTGTTAAGCAATGGATTTTTTTATAGGCAATCAGCACATATTGCAGGGCATGAAAACACATGTAACATGCATTTCTGCACGATTTCAGAACATGGTAGCCAACTCTTACTATAGTACAGGCAAATTTACTGTATATGCACACAAATGCATACCAAACACAGGTAAAAGTGAGTACAAATGAATTTTGGGCACTAAGAACAATTATTTTTTTGTCCCATTATGTCATCCATTATTTCCAAGGTTCAGAAATATAATTATTAACCAGTATTTTATAGTACCAACATATTACTCAGCACTTTACAAAGTCCATAGTCATGTCTCTAGCTGTCCCTCAAAAGGGCTCACAATCTGTTCCTACCATTGTCATATATCATTACGCCAGTCTAAGGTCAGTTTGAGGTGAACCCAACTAACCTAACTGTATGTTTTTCGAATGTAAGAAACCAGAGTACTTGCAAACACAGGGATAACCAGCAAACTCCATGCAGGTAGTCCCAACAGTGTGGCAAAGGCCAGAGTGCGGCCCCAATCACTAAATAATTGACCACTAAGGAGGGCTATTTGTAGGTATAGTAGCTGGGTGCTTCCTTTTCACCATCAAAATGATCATTTACCTTTTCAAGAGACAATGGAATGTTAGTACTAGGCTTTGAGGAGGGTGAGGAGATGGCTGAACCCCTAAGTTTTTTTTATAGCTATATATATTTTAGTTAGCGAGATTTATTTACTCCTAATTGTCCTGGTGACCATTCTTCAACAAGTGAGGAAAAGTCCAACATTTTCAGTTGCAGTCACCTTTTCTGGTGACTGTCTAAGAGGGGACTTAACCTGCTTTGGAAACATTTCCCTCATTTCCTGTTGTATCCACAGAACTACAGGAAAATCTCTTAAATGAGACACTTATAGCAAATGAAAACATGATGCGTTTTTAACCCTTCACTGCTCTATTTAGTGGAATAAAAATATTTTTTAAATATGCCTGTAAATCTGATTTGCTGTTTTTTCAGTGCTTTCCAGATTTTTGGATACAGAACAGCTCCTGTCTAATCTTATTCAGATTCCAAAACAGGAAACGGTACGTAAAAACATGTTGTAGCACAGATACCTGATAGGTGAAAGTCTTTCAATTCCACTGAGAATCCCAGATTTTCTTCTAAATTCTTCTATATAAGGCACTTTACTAATTGGTGTTCTGGTTTTTCTCAGCCTGTCAGTGTGCTTAGTAAATTCACCCTGTTCTTGGTGATTTTAATAATAAAAGCTCTTATGGCTATGTATTCTCGTCCGATATCAGGGCTGATATCAGACGAGAATCTGGCATGTGTACAGCACCTGTTGTCCATTGTCCAAATGACAGTCCTGGCAAGTGCACGGATGATGGGCGACGAACGATCGTACTGCAAGTGAAGGGGAAAAGCGCGCAGCAGGGTGCCGCTCTGGCCTTCTCCCCCTCTCTCCATAGAGCAGAACGGTGTTGTATGTACAGCACTGGTTCATGCATGGTGCAGTAGCTTGTCATTGGAAAGGATCGTGAATGATCCTTTCTAACGACAATTATTGCATGTGTATGCAACCTAACTCTTTTCAACTATCTTCTGTTGAGTTTATTGAGTAGATTCAAAGTAAACATGTGAACTGGCTATAGTCATTACATACATACAGAGCAACGAACCAATTACCATAAGACAAATTAGGTTGGAGTAAGGAGAGAGGGTTTTTTGATTGTCAACCAATAACAATACATAAAACAGGTTGTTTGCAAACACAGGTGTGAAAACAACATTTGCTTTGTTAAAGTTGGCTGCTAGCAGGTAACCAATTAACAGTTTTTTTAGATGTTATAAGTGCATCAATAAGTACAATAAACACAAACCAAATACCTACTACACAGCTGTGCAGCCTGGAACCTCTGTGCCCCCCCATTCATAATCATATCCTTCTCCCTAAACATCATATAAGCTGTTGTGTCCCTCTCACTGGACATCAATTAACCACCTAGCCGTTAAGCCCGACCTTTGTACGGGCAAAAAAAAATGGCTAGGATAGTTAAGCCTGTATTTTTGTCACATCCTTACCTCCATTGTCCCGCTGTGCACATCCAGCGTCGTTTTCCTATTCCAGCATCGTTTTCCTATTCCAGCGTCGTCCTCCGTCCATCGTCGTCCGTCGATCTCCCTCTCCAGCGTCGGGTGCCAGCGGGACCGGTAAGATGCCGGCCGGTATCTTGTGTTCCGCCGCCCGGCATCTTACCTGGTCCCGCTGATCGTCCACGTCCTTCTTCGTCCAGCGCCGGATGATCTGTGAAACGAGAAGCCGTCCGACAGAGAAAAAAAAAAAACGGAAGGCTTCTGCGTGCGTGATGACGTCGGCGCGTGTGCGGGAAATTCAAATAGAAACTCATTCATTCATTTTGTATTGGATTGAATACAAACTCCAGTATCCAATCCAATACAAAAAAATAAAATAAAAGTAAATAACTTGGAAATTCAAATTTATATTTTGTATTTGATTGGATACAAACTTGCGTATCCAATCCAATACAAAATAATATAAAATTAATACAAAGTACATAACTGGTAAATTCAAACGCTCATTTTGTATTGGATTGAATACAAACTCCAGTATCCAATCCAATACAAAAAAATAAAAAAAAATAAAAGTAAATAACTTGCAAATTCAAATTCCTATTTTGTATTGGATTGGATACAAACTCCCGTATCCAATCAAATACAAAATAATTCAAAACAAACCCCAATAAATACAGAATCAAAGTTTTAAAAATTGCCAGTTATTCCCTGGATGGCTAGTGTGTAACACTGTGTCTTATCTTACCTTTGCTGATCTTCGCCTAATTTCCTTTAATTTTATTAAAAGTATTTTTTTTTTACATTATTGTGTGTTTCAAACATTTTTTATATTCATAATATCTACTAGAACCCCTGTTCGGACATATTTCTGTAAGTTACAGGTCTACAATTTAAAAAAAAAAATTCATGAAAAACAGTGGATCACTTTTGGTACAGAAATCTAGACCTCAGTGTAATGCTCAGGTGGTTAAGCTTTTGGATTCTGCTCTTGACTGGGATATGATGGGAATTATAGGAAAAGGAAAAACACCCCTTCCTCCAGCTGGCTCCTGTTGGACCACCCAGCTCTATTAGAATTACCCATCCATGGGTAAAGGGTCAAGTAACACCTATCCACCCAAGTGCATCACCTATGACCTAATGCACGAGATGTGTGGTTTCTAAACCTCCTACATCTGCTGAGGAAGCATTTTTGAAAAACACGTTAGGATTCAAGGAATTCATCCTAAAAGAACTCAGCACATCAGTATTTGGTCTGTTTTTATTGTACTTATTGATGAACTTAAAACACCTACAAAACTTGTTCACTGGTTACCTGTTAGCATCCGCCTTCAACAATAAAGCAAATGCTGTTTTCACATCTGGGTTTGCAAACAACCTGTCATATGTATTAATAATAATTGACAACCAAAACCCCCTTTCCTTACCCCAGTCATATGTTAATTGGTTTGTTGCTCTGTACCTTTATTTTACAGGGTTGGTTGCATATGAGTACACTACAAGGCTTTTCCCCAATCCTCACAAACTTTCACTATAGTCATTACATATTCATAGTAAGCAGTAAATGAGCTTTTAAAATAAGGCTTCACAAGGTAATGTGGAGCAAAAGAAGCTTGCATTTTACCATTCTGTTCTTTCCCCGGCACCTAGTATGTGTTTACATTAGAGATCAGAACATTGAAATTATGCCTGGGGGGGACAAGGTAAGTGGAGCTGCTGAAATTGAAAGTTCTTCTGATGCAAGCTTTAATAAATCATTACTCCACCGTACCTGCACCTACAGGGATCAGCAGGGACATATTTTTTCTGCAGTTTATTTACTGATCTGTTGTTCAGTTCTCATTAACATTGTGGCTTTAAAAAATAAAAGTAATCCATATGTTGTTTTAGTCTGCTGTACAATAGTATATCAGGCAAGAACCCTATTGGCTACTTTGAATGTACTGAGCACAGTCCAATGGCAATGATCACAGCCATCAACTGTGGCTCCAAATTACACTGCAGTCCCATTCATCAATAGTCTAGATTAGGTTCAGCATTGAGGAGCCGAATCAGATGCTGTTACTATTTCAATTCATGTTAATAAAAATAACAATCATGTCAGCCTATTGCATCTTTCATGAATGAAGCAAACACAATAATGTCTTCATTCAGAGGAAATAACAGCACTTTGCTGGAATTCAGCATGATTGTCAGTTTGTAAATTGGCCTGTAAGTGTAAATATAATGTGTTATTATAGTGACAAAAAGCCATCCAGCCAAGCCATCAGCAGCTAATTTTTCAACAAACCGGTAAAAAGTTTAGCAACCTTTTTTACTGTGATTGTTAGAATGGATATTTTCTTGTATACAGTCGGCCTGTAGGTGCAGTATAGGTCTGCATAATACCCTCCTGTACCATTCATGGATTGCTTTTCTTTCATGTCATTGTTTACCTAAAGAAGCATTTGGCACTTCTAATTATAATGTTTCTAACACATAATTACCCCTCATTAGTGTAATCTTCACTGCTGTATAGTTATCTAAGGACAATAATTAGGTGTCAGTATCTCAGGTAACAAACTCTGTTTATGGTATTCTGTTCTGCCCACTTGCTCAGCTACCTGATATGTGATTGTCACCAGTGTTTCCTGTCACCTGTTGTTGTTCAGTTTTGTCCAGGTTTAAATTGTTTTACAGAATAGTAATCTGTAAATGAGCTCATCATTAGTAACCTAATAAATATATAATCTGTTACAGCTCCTAGTACTACCATAATAAAAGGACAACCAGATTTTATGAGATCTATATCCTTAAGGCCAGTAAAGTAGGAAGCTTGGCCCCTGCAGCAGAAGTGGGTGATGACTTCTGTTATAGTTTTAATCAGCCTTTCTCAACCTTGGGGGAACCATTGAAATAATTTTTAGGTCTTTTTTAAACCTCAGGTATAATTACTAGATCTACAGCTCACAGTATATTAGTGCGGTGGTCAGTGGGACGAATTCCTCTTACATTGTTGACCCGTGAGTATAATATTACCCTTACAGACAGCCAAAAAGTAATTGGTGTCACTTAAGATGACCTGATAGGCAAAAGCTCTTCATTTTTCAAGAAATCACCAGAGGAAGTCTAGGGTTTCAAGGAACACAGGTTAGGAAACACTGATCAAAAAATACATTTCACTTTTTCCCACCAGAAAGCTCTATTGCAAGGATACTTTTAATAGGCAAACTGATAGTGTCTTATGTCTGCTGTCAACAACCACACAGGCAAGATAAACTCACTAAACCGTGCTTCCCCTGGGTAAGCTCTGATGTTGGACTTAAATTAGGAGGGTGATATTATTGTCCCCCCCCCCCCCCCCTTCATGTGTAAGCAATGGCCAGTCAAGTTCTGTCACTATTACAATGGAGGGTTTGCTTGCTTCCCCATTTTCAAAAACTTTCCCCCATTAGAGCCATGGATTAGGCAGGCATCAACCATACCTGGATAGGGCTGTGGTTTATCTGGAGACACTATCACTTTGTACTAATTAGGCAAAGTGACAGTCTCTCTTTAAAAGCACCAATACAATTTATCTTTCTTTACCTGTGCATATTTTTATTATTATCCAGGGTTTATACAGCACCAACTGCTTATGCAGCCCTTTACAAAGTCCTTAGTCATGGACTTTGCTGTCCCTCAAAGGAGCTCACAATCTAATGTCCCTACCATAGTCATACGAGTATGTCATTAATACAGTCCAAGGTCAATTTTGAGGGGAAGCCAATTAACCAAACTGTATGTTTTTGGAATGTGAGAGGAACCTGCAGTACCCGTAGGAAACCCACACAAACACGGTGAGAGCCTGCAAACTCCATGCATATAGTCTCCTGGCTGAGATTCAGCCTGAGACCTAGCGCTGCAAAGGCCTGAGGATGCCTAGATGCATAGTGGATGTTGTAAACTCCCCTTGGCTTCCTCTTCTATGTCACGTTTTTCCAGCAATCCTTTGCAACTGTGTTAACTCTTTGTAAATGTTTCTTTTCAAATAATGACAAGTATTGTTTTTTTCTATTGATCTTTGAAATGGGCCAATAAATAGGATGGGTAGCACTTGATAGATAAAAACAAGACACATCAGAGACCTTGTGCCAGAGTATCAGATTGCCACTGCCTAATACAGCAGATTAGCAGAACACAACAGCAGCCTTCATCCTGTTGATGGTTATCATTAGTATCAAAAGTTTGTATAATATCATTACAGAACACAGGTAGGTAGCAATACAAACCTGCACACTTTCCCACTCTTCTCATATCCAAAAACAAAAAAATGTCTGCAGTTTGGCACTAATATCCCATGACATTTGTCAGGTACTATGGAGATACAGGGTGTCTCCTCTTTCCATGATAAACCAACAAAAATGTTTTTAGGGACCTGTGCATTGAGCTGTCCAAGGAATGGGTTTTATACAATTATTTCTAATTATTACACATTTATATTGTATATATGTTTTTGTTTCATATTACCGCTGCTGTGAGTTTTTTTAATAGAATTCTGCTTATTTATTGATTAGGAAAAAGCTGCAGATACAAAGATCACCTATTTAATTTCACTCAAGCATACTCTAGAGCTCGTGGAGCCTCTAAAGGTAACTGCCATCTTTAAATTGTCCTTTGTTGTGGTCTGGTCAGTTGGGTTTGTATACAGGGTGACTAACCTTCATTAACCTTTGTTCTTTTCACTGTTGTTTTTTTTACCATGTTCCTTCCCACCTTGGAATCCTGTTAAGGATATATTTTTAAAACATAATGCTTACAGCTATCTGCTCTCCCTTTTTTTTAGGTGGTCTCCAAACGGACCATCAGAAATGAGACAGTAGATCATAATTAGGAAGGTTTATTGTTGCAACAGGGAAAATCAAATGCTTTGCAGTTAAAGCAAAGAGATTCTAACTAAAACCAGGAAATACATCAATCTTTATAGGCATACAGGATCACTCCTGTAAGGGAGGGCTTAAGGCATTATTTAATTGTCATTAAGCAGATTTTCCAATAACATATACTTATAAGCTAACTAACTAATAACGTATCCATATAAGCATAAAAGTTCACAAACCGTTTTGGCACAGAAATGACTGTCCACCATCTTGGATTCCTATTCAAACTAGTTCTAACCACAAGAGTCCTCTTATCAGCCTTCAATGCCATTCTGTGCTCAGCTTTCACGGTCATCTGGCTGATTGTTTCTGTTGCAGGTGCTGGTCTCTGAAAACAATCAAACAAAGCAGTAACTATTCTTCATAGAAGCAGAATATATTTCATGTGCTATATACAGACCCTCCTATTTTTTCTCTCACAGCCCTCCATTACTGTTTTACACTTATCACTTTCTTCCATTTATAAAGTTCAGGATGACAGACATTTTTTCATCCTACCACAATGGAAAGGGCTCTGGAGCAAAGCCAGTCAATTGATTGATAAGTCACATGACCTGTCTTTTTTTGTTGCTTTGACCAAAAAGAACCCTATTTTTTTACATTAGTGTCATACAATGCTGTTACATGCTATATTACAACATGTGACAGGTTCAACAGTATTATTGGAAACACATGGATATATTTATTATTAATAAAAAAAAACATACTGATGTGTAAGATTTATTTAATTAAAGTATACAATCACATCACACTCAACTATTTGTCAAAAAATCTAAATCTGGAATGTAAATGTATCCGTAAATTCCTGGCTTACACATATCGCTGGTCTCTGCATTCTCTGTATTCATGGACCAGAACAGGTTGTAAGAACAAACTTATGTTCTGGACTGTAACTTATTAAAACCTTTGAGGGACTATAGGTAGATAAACTGATAAATTTATTGAAATGTATTTTTTAATTAAGAAATAGACATTTAGTTCAATTCTATTTGTTTACAGGCTGTACTGAAAAACTGTAAGACGCCACTTCTGAAAGCCTATTATTCGTCCATAGAGGATGAAAGGTAAGTTGTCAAGATTTTTAATCAATAGGCTGAAATACTGATATGCTAAATTTCTTTCAAGGCTAAAAATTGTTCTTGATCGCCTGGTGTACTTTGATGACATGTTATTAGAACCCATTTAAACACATCTACAATATTTTAGGAGGGTTTTGTCACCAGAATAAATACGTTCAGATCTGCAGCTTTGTGTTTTAGGCTGTGTACACACAATAGATTTTTTTTGTTGGAAACGATCGTTAAAGACTGAAAGACGAATGAACAAGCCTTGTACATACGGCGCCGTTCTGCTTCATGGAGAGGTGAGAACGAGGAAGCAGCACCACACTGCGCTCTCTCCCCTTCACTTCCATTGCAGTCGTTTGTCTTCGGTGGATCTCCCAGGACCTATTCATGAACAACGTTTTGATAACTGCTGTACACATTAGATTCTCGTCCGAGACGAGCCTCAGGGCTGGGAATCATCTTACCTGTGTATGTAGCCTTACTTTTGCAGACAAATTGGGCCTACTTTATTAAAGCTCTTTAAGACTGGGGAAGATAGACTACCATGTGAAAACCTGGGTGATTCAGCAAACCAGGAATAAATTTCCCAAAAATCATTTGCTGTTAATTGGCAAATGTTTTCACTCCTGCACCAGATTAATTTTAGGTTTGCTGGATCACCTAGGTCCTCCCATGACAGTTTATCTTCTCAGGCCTTGAAGAGCTTTAATAAATCAGATCCATTCCATCTGATACAAGCTGCAGTAACCTAACATAAGCAGAATGTACTTTTTTAAACAGTAATGTTACATCTGATATTACTACATTATACATTACTAAGGGAGAGGTTTTATTAACATTTTTTCTGTTACCGATGAGCCAAATGATTTAGGTGAGATTGATTTTGCAAAATTACATGTTTTTTTGCAAAATTACCTATTGACAAATTTGTTGGCATGTTTTTCCCAACAATATGCTTCTCCTTTCTCTTACTTATTCAGATGTTTTGTTTTTTGTAGCAATAGAGTTTTGTACATTTAGAGTTTGATTACATTAATACCGGTAATTTTTTTTTACACAAGATTCATTTTTCCAATTGAATTTCACTAATTAATTTTATTTTACGTTTGCTTAAAAAAAATGGCAAAAGATGCTAACAGCGTTTAGCTTTTCTCTATTTCACATATAGCGCTCTCATCTGCGCAACTATCTTTTCTGCACTGGGGGTTTAGTGTTTGCTGTCTGTCTCACCGAATCTGTAATAAAGTTTGCTCATATTTGTAATATGTGTGAAGTTAGCTTGGGATTTTTGTTTCTTTTTTGCTCAGGGAATCTCAAGTTTTACCTTACTTTTCACTTTAATCTTCTTTTGTTATCTTTACCAGGTTTGATCTCATGCTTGAAAAAATCCAAAGAGTTATTAATGATGACACCAGATACATGAGAGGTTGCCTCAATATGAGAACTCAGAAGTGCTATGCGGTTAAACCGAACATTAGTGAGTTCCTTGATATTTCCCGGAGGATGTACGCAGAGATTGTAGATGACATTGCCGGTATTGATCAAAAGTTCTGAGAGCTTTTATGCTTTTCACACCATCATTTATTACTTATAGCTCAAGTTATAGCGAGTGTATATTGTTGTCAGAGTTTTATTGTAATAATTCTTTATTATTGGCAACTAAACTTGAATGGAAAAAATCTTTTTTTGGTCATTGCAAAGTCCTATGGTTACCTGGAGTGCTGTTAGGGATGTATACATGGGCACTTGTTTGTATCAGAACTGTTTTTGTATCCATACATGTTAAGAGGAATGTATAAGAGCTTAAAAAAGCCCAAGAAAAAGTTACAATCAGCCCATGCAGTACCACAGGAGCATCTCAAATGCAAAACTAATGTACCTGATTGTGTTGGTGGAGGAGTTGTATACCTACATTTTGTTTCTGAAATTACTTCAATTGAGTTGCCAACTCAAAAATGTATACATAAATATGACTCAAGAAGAAGAAGGATAAAGTGTTTTTTGGCAAAGAAAAATTATATAGATATTTTCTTCAAATACAAATTATAGTACACATTACATATCAAGTATAGTGAATGTACACTATTGCATATCATATTCAAAAATAGAAGAGAGGCCATTATTTGGCACTATAGATAACACTTCTGAATTGAGAATTGAGTATAGGCTTAACAATCGCCTTTCAATTTTCAAAATATATATATGTCAACATAAAAGAGTGGTTTCTGTACACTAATATCAAATTGTTACATGTCACTGTTAGGTTGCAGCTATCTCTGTATATAGGACCCGACGCGTTTCACCTATTAGTCAGGCTACCTAGGGGCCTTTACTGGCTTGCTTTCTAGTACTGCAAGATTCGTTAAACACTTTAATATGCAAGAAAGGTTAAATGAGTCATCAGTTCCTATAGGAGTCTGGGGAAACTGGTTGCTTCAGTTTAGGTAAGCTGTATTTGTTTTCAGGTGATTCAGGTCTTATTTCCAATAGGAAAACTTTCCAGAGGGTCCTAGTAGGTTACCGCCACTGGATGGTAGTATCTGTACCTGAAAACACACCATCTACACAAGCCTTGTCATGCTTGCATGCTTTGTGTACATGTCACCAATCCAGTCTACACAGTGCCTTTCCGAAGGGGTGCCATTATTACATTTCCTGTTGATCTGTTCAGCTTTATAGCATTGGCTCCTGCTGTAAAGCCCCAAGGCCCAATTTATAGAGTGGACCTCTGACTTATAACCGGTAATAGTCACCAGTGTATGCTTGAAAATTACGTACTTGTGAGTAGTGCTTTTTTTTAGCTAAAAGAAGTTGTTAGCAAAAGCTCATCTGTTTCACCATTTCAAGCAAAACAAAACAATATGACAATTTGCAAGCAGGTAGAGTCTTTGCTTGGATTCATACTTCAAAGGCTGTAATTGAATAGAGATTTATATTTTTTTTCTTCAAGTTATAGGGCAATAGGGTGAAGGGATAATACAGTACAAGCAATAACATTATAAATATCAAAATAATATTGAGACAATAGGCCTGATTTAATAAAGCTTTTCAAGGCTGGAGAGGATACACTTTCATCAGTGAAGCTGGGTGATCCAGCAAACCTGGAATGGATTTCTATTTGTTAGCAAATGTTTTGAATCCTGGACCAGATCCATTCCAGATCACCCAGCCTCACTGATAAAAGTGTATCCTTTCCAGCCTTGGTGAGCTTTAATAAATCAAGTCCATTGAAACAATATAACAAATCAGCCAAAGGCTATAAACAATGAATAACTAGGGTAGGGGTCCACAGATGAGATGGGAGAAAGCAATGGGTAAGGGAACAAGCAAGAGGTCTCACTGAATAGGGATTTATTGTAACACTAAGCGTCCATGATATAAAAGAATTGTGCAAGAAGAGAAATCCCATTTCGCACAGGTACTGGAGACTGGATTTATTAAAAAGTAGAGCTGTTGCCTCCCCCCAAAAAAATGTTCTGTAGCACTTAAAAATAAATGCATCTGGATCTACATTTCACTCCTAGCTTTACTGAATAGTCTCATCATTGCACGTTAAACCTTCCAGCTAAGTTCACCTATTGCAGTTCCAATGATACTCTGGTAATGATACTGCACTGCTCTTACATTCTGAGTAATCAATCTTGCTTGACTTAGTGCTTACTTGCACTATATAGGGATGAATAAATGTTGCTAATATACAAACTTGTTATTCAGTTCCTGATCACACCTAATTATGCCCCTTGCTTTACGGATTAACAGCACTGCCCTTGTTGCCGTCCAACAGTGATATGCAGTGTTTGGGGTGGCAGACCTCTAATACATAAGGATTTGAATGAGACAGTTTTTTTTAATATACTTTATAAGGCAATTGAATTGAGACTTATTTAGATTTTTTATGCAGGAGTCTTTGTTGGGTTTCAATTAATATGTCACTATTAGTAAGATCCTCACTTCGTCTGTGATCATCATTAAACATGGGAAACCTCCCAGTGGATACAAATACAACAGTGAAAGGTATTGTCAGTGTTTGTGTCCTTACTGAACAGACCTTTATTATCTAAAGGGTCACTGCGACAGAAAGCGAGGAGAGATCTCCTACACAAGGACATTAATAGAAACACAACAAAAGTTCTGACCATAGCTAGTCCAACAAATATATATTACAGAGTTTCTGATACAGTCATATGTAATGTTACATTACAATATTTGTATCCAGCGTGATACTAGAAAGAACTATGTTAAAAACCTGTAAAGTTTTATTTGTATTCAGGAATTATATCACAGCTCTCTGACAAGTATAACTTACCGCTAAGAACCAGTTTCAGCACTGCCCGTGGATTCTTCATTCAGATGAATGCTGATGGAAGTATGCAGCAGTCTCTTCCTGCAGAATTCATTAAGGTGACTGGAGTTTGTATTGGTCATAACACATGTGCAGCAAACAATAGGTGAACCTTTGTGGAACTCAGTTTTTTTAATATGCATTCTGTTGTGTTTAAAACTTTCCAAAGCCATGTAGAGAATGTCACTAACTATTTATGATAATTTTGATACTCCAGAAATTTTCTATAAACTGTGTCTGGGACCTAAGTAGGTTAAAAAAGGGCAGACAGTTGGGCCATAGGCTTGATGGGGAGCAGATCTAAAATTCCACGTTCTTGCAATTTGTGAGATGTTGGAGACACAAGGACATCTAAATCAGTGTTTCTCAATCAGTATCCTGTGGAACCCAAGGGTTCCTCTGGAGGTTGCTAGAGCAATTGTTAACTGACACCAGTGATCTTTTTGGCTATCTGTTAGGGTGACATTCTTTCCACTGGCCAGCAATGTAAGAGACATTCTTCTGACCACCACACTAATATAATGTGAACTGTGGATATAGTAATTATAGGTAGGGTTCCTTGAAGACCCGAAAGTTATTTTGAGGGTTCCCCCATGTTAAAAAGTTTGAAAAACACTGATCTTGAGGGAGAAATATGAACATATAGATGGATGTTGAAGAAAACGTGATCTGTACCTTCTTAATCAGGGCAAATAATAGATATATTTGGCATTATTAATGAATAAAATATATAAACATATAATTTAATTAAAAAAATAGAGTAGCATTATAGAATTCAAGTAGCCTGTTATTTCTTTTTGATTCAAACTATAGTCAGCACCTAAAAATGCCTAATTTCCCTACATAAATATAACATGTCAGCCAACTTCAACATTATCCCAAACACATTGGGCCTGATTTAATAAAGCTTTCCAAGGCTGGAGAAGATACACCTTTATCAGCAAACCTGGAATGGATTTGTTAGCAAGTGTTTTCAACCCTGGACCAGATCCATTTTAGGTTTGCTGGATCACCCATCCTCACTGATGAAAGGGTATCCTCTCCAGCCTCAGGGAGTTTTTATAAATCAGGCTCAATGGGCCAAGACTTTGCTATTCTCCAGACAGAGCTTGTAGTTTTCTGTGATTTTCTGCTGTCATTGAAACATGAAGGGATTTCAATAGTGCATGCACATCCAACCACTCTCTAATATCTATGGCCAGGTAAGGACAAGCTTTTTTATTGCATTTTATGTTGTCCACATTAAATGGACCAGTTGAAAAGATGGAAATCAGAAGCATCTCAAACTAATGTCACATGAAAGGAAATGTACCCGAATGCATGCTGCATTTGTCTATCTACACAAGCCCTACTGTACATCAGTACTAATCAGGAAGCCAAGCCTGTATATCCTACAAACAACTATGGCTACTGCCTTGTACATTTAAAATTACAGATTATACAAAGGGCTTTTAAGAGGTATTATTAGGAATAAATGGCACACCAACGCATATATATGGGACAGATAAATGAGACATCTGTTTCTTTGCGCTCACTGAAACAAATTGCACAGGTATCCTTTAACATACACTCAGATGTGCTACAAGCCCATTAAAAAATCAATGAGTGTGCATTGCATAATGTAAAGGGGTCCTTTTGAGACTACAGCAGTTACTACATTAGGTAATAATGTAAACCAATGGCTTTTAGTATTGTTGTTTGGGACACAATAAATCTTTCCATCTGAAAGGATAGCAGGTGATGGTTTGTTGACAGGCTGAAGTTTCTTTAAACTGATTATGCTGACAACTGCTGTGATAGGTAATTGTAGTGGGTGCATGAGCAAATTAACTGAAGAATCTTTCATTGCAACCGCTTGCAATTCTGTTTTCCCAGGTGGCACGAGTTAAAAACACTTACAGCTTTACAACAGTCGATTTAATTAAGATGAATGAACGAATCCATGAATCTCTCAGAGAAATCTACCACATGTCTTATATGTAAGTCTTGCTTGTGTTCCTATTTGTTTTTCAGTGGCTTCAGAGGAAGAACCCTTTTTAAAAGGTCAGTCCAGCTCAGGCTTTCAGTGCTTAATGTGTATCTTCCATAAAGTTGAAAAATAATCGAATAACTTGCCATTTAAACACAGCCATGGGATGCCTTGTATGCTGCTTCCCCACCTCTTAGGCTGGGGACACACGTGCAATAATTGTCGTTGGAAAGGATCTTTCACAATCCTTTCCAACAACAAAAGACTGCACGATGCATGAATAAACTCTGTACATACAGCACTGCTTTGCTGTATGGAGAGGGGAGAGGGAGAATGACAGAGCGGCACCCCACTGCCCTATCTCCTCTTTGCTTTGATTACGATCATTCATCGTCTGTGGATCCTTCAGGTCACATACCAGATTCTCATCTGATATCAGCCTTCAGGCGATTATCAGGCAAGATTCATGTGACGTGTGTACGTAGCCTTAGATTGTAAGCTCTTCAGGACAGGGTCCTCTCCTCATCCTGTGTCACTGTCTGTATCTGTCTTTCATTTGGAACCTCTATTTAATGTACAGTTTTTAATGTTCTGTTTTTCAGAATAGTGTGTAAGCTGCTTAATGAGATCTATGAGCACATTCACTGCCTGTACAAGTTATCAGATGCAGTCTCAATGCTGGATATGCTGCTGTCTCTGGCTAGTGTCTGCACACTCTCGGATTATGGTAAGAGTTATATTGAGACAGGAATGGTGTATAAACTCTGTGTACAACTTTAGAAAATTCATATGTTACTGGTTTGGGAGTTGCAACACCAGAAATGTCAGTTTTCCACAAGGACCTGTTTTACTCTTAGAACGAAACTGATGGCAGATATAAAAGCTTCAATGCAGCTCTGTATTCCTTAAAATATATCTAAAGCCAAATCCTTATTAATTCCTTATCCTGCGCAGGTGTGGCATCGGGTGACATAGATGGGGGGGTGATCTCACTACTCATGCATAAGATCAGCTTGACTGACGAAAAAGAAAAGGACAAAAAGGCAATTAATTAATTTTTACCTTATATAAAAGAGTTGTCTACCCTTTTATGTAAAAATTTTAGTTTAAGTCTGCTTTAACTTGTCCTACCTAATTTGAGCCAAACTCATAATAGTATACTATCACAGATATATTAATAAGGCAATAAAAGTAGTGAAAATACTAATAATTAAAAACAAGTTGGAGGAACCACAGTGCTCAGCTATATACACAAGCATTTAACACATCCAGGAGTGTCAGAGGTTGACTGTTCTGCTGGAGGCCGTAGCTCTTGAAGACAGCAGTGAGGACTGTCCATCAACTGGAAAATTAAATGTTAAGAGACTTCATTTGCAAACAACTTTCTTTGGAGAGAGTGATAATAACAGATAAAATTTCCCTTTACTTCTCCCACATTGGGTAGTTTCACATGACGTGTATTCATGCTGTTTAGTTTAATTGACAGTCGCCTAAATAAAATTCCTGAGGTTAAAACCATTTCCCTATTTTAATCACACTTAGTGTTTGTAACTTCTCCTATGTCCTTCATAATTCCGTCAGGACAAATTCATGAATGACTGATGGGGAAGGACTGCTATACAAGTCAAGGAAGGAAGGACAGCACAGCAGGGTGCTACTCACTTGTCCTCTCCCCTTTCCCCGCCATAGAACAGAACAGTGCTATGTGTATAGCGCTTGTTCATTCATCTACCACTTTCCGTCGCTGGAAACGATCATGAAAGTTAATTTCTAGGAACAAAAATTTTACATGTATATGCAGTCCTAAACTTTAGGCCGATGCTATTTAACAGATTTGAAAAAACTTTTGGCATTTTTATAGCCCAGTTTGGATTTTTGTTTATTTCTTTGAAACAATGTTGCATGTTTTTTTTTGTTTTATATATTGCAAGTACATTATTTCACCCCTTTTCTTTCCTGTAGTTCGTCCAGAATTTACAGACACAATGGCGATAAAACAAGGATGGCATCCAATCCTAGAGAAGATCGGCTTGTCGAAACCAGTTCCCAATGATACCTATCTAAGTGAAGGGAGTAATTTTATTATACTCACTGGGCCGAATATGAGTGGAAAATCAACATACTTGAGGCAGATAGCTTTGTTTCAGATAATGGCTCAAATAGGTATCATATACTTTTGTGATGTGATATAGTTGGAACCTAATAAATACAAAGCGATGGTTTAGTGGTTAGCTCCCTGACATTTGCAGAGGTAGGTCTCAGGTTCGAACCTCAGCCAGGACTCCATCTGCGTGGAGTTTGCAGGTTCTCCCTGTGTTTGTGTGGGTTTTCTCTGGGTACTCCAGTAACCCCCCCCAAATTTGTTCTTAGACTATGTTAATGACATATGACTATGGTAGGGACATTAGATTGTGTGCCCCTTTGAGAGGCAGTTAGTGATATGACCATGGACTTTGTACAGCGTTGCGTCATAGGTCGGTGCTAAAATAATAACAATAATAATAATACCTATTTAATGGCAATTAAAATTAATTTTCAGTCATACAGTACCATTGTAGTGTAGTACTAGTGAAATCACTTCATGTACAGTTGTGTTTATCGATGAGTCACTGATGTAGAAAGTTCTTTTGATTTTGTTATTAGTGTTAGCAATTAGTAAATGACCTTTCTCTACAGTTTTAGTATTTATGCCTAAAAAATTAGTTAAAGCTGAACTCTGAGCACAAAATGTTTTAAGAAAGGAACAACTTTACTGTTAGGTAATAAAATATTTGTGGTGTGTTCCTTCCTGTCCCTCACAACCTTTGCAGATGAAGCCAAAAGAATTATTGGATGAAGCACCATGCATGTACAGTGGGGGCTGCATTTGGGAGAAAGTATTCTACAAAGGTTGTGCGGCACAGGGCAGGGCCACACTCAAGATTTACAGATCAGGAATGGAGGCAAAAATGGAGAGCTGGTGAACTGTATTTAGGAATAATATTTGAAGGATTCTGAAAGTAAATATATTCACAAATAACCTCAAAGGATATAAAAACATGATGTGATAATACCTTGTAAAAGTAGCAGTGAATTAATTACTATTCTGTCCATTGGTCCTGATTTATTAAAGCTCTCCAAGGCTGTAGAGGATACACTTTCATCAGTGAAGCTGGGTGATCCAGCAAAACTGGAATAGATCTGGTCCAGAATTGAAAATAATTGCTAACCATTAACAAATGACTTTTAAGCAATGCATTTCAGGTTTCCAGGATCACTCAGCTTCACTGAAGAAAGTGTTTCCTCTCCAGCCTTGGAGAGCTTTAATAACTCAGGCCCCCTGTCTGTGCATAGAGCAGAACAGGCTGCCTTCAGAAGAAACGAGATGGGGCCAGATAAAAGACCCGTCACCCTGCACAAGGAGAGAGAACAGCATGGACTGATTTTTAAAACAGTGCAAAGGACAGGTCTTGTTTTATGCTGGATAATTTCAGAGAAGAAGGATTACACATGGTTCTTGCATTTACACAATATTTGTTTTGTCCAGATTTCAGCTTTAAAATAAACTAGTAAAAAAATGGAGTAAAGTAGAAAACAGGGTTTTTGTCTACAGTAACCGGTAAAATGGACACTTTCAAATTCTTAATATATGAATCTATCTTTTTGCAATAAAAATAAAAATAGAGCAGCATACAATAAAAATAATACATCAAAAAATATGAGTAGCTTCAGAATTAGCCAGAATATGCTCTTTAGCAGCCCTTAAGCATCAGTCAGGCTTTAAAATAAAGAAATTATTATTAGGCTGATCATTGCTTTAATGAGTTGGGCTATTTGCTTATTAAAAAATATACAATACTAATTCAGTCAGGATGAAAATGAACATGGGTAACACCAGGCTTGTGTACTTGAAGTGCTTTATAATGTGTTTGCTTCATTTTTGCATGTGAGCAGTGGAGGTGTTGGGTAAAAATAGTGACGAGTGGATTAGTTGGTGAGAATCCATTAGGAACAGGTCTTGTGCTGCCTCCTATTTAAACTATGGCCCATTAGTGGATTATAGAGTAAACTTCAAGCCCATGTCATGTAATTCCCTAATATGAAATTATTTTCTTTGTTGTAAAGGTGGAATCATGCCCCATAATCTCCAAAGGTGGAACTCCATTCATGGGGTCCCACTAATTACTGCCTTCATTACTTCAATCTCCTGTCTAGGTTGGACACTTTCCAATTCTACCTTGTAGGAGAAAAGTGACATTAGTAGTGTGTTGGAGTATATTGGCTACCAGATTCCATTTTTCTCATTCACTTTACATTTTTGGAACCTTTTTCTTTTAAATCTTACATAAATGCAGGCAATATTATCGTGACCAGCAACATATAATTCTGCAGCTATTTACCTGAGAATGCAGCCTCAGGAATGCCGTCATGCTGAGAGCAGGAATGTCTTAATAAGTAGTTCATTTTTTTTCTCTAGAATTCTCCACTAAGCTGCAATGTTAATAAGAACCTAGAATCCAATGTGCTGCTTGAGATGATTAGCACCTTGTGTTAGCATTGTAACAAAGCTCGGTATTACTATACTAGTTTTACCATTTTATACTACATAAGACATTCTGACCTCTTTTGATGCAGCAGAAGTTTAATCATTTCATAAGACAAGTTTTAAAATGAACTTGGAAAAGGTATAATGCTGAAAATCATTTGGATTGGGAATATCAGAACTGTACTTTATTAGTTTTCCCTTTTCTGGAAAGTTTTCTCTTTACATAAAATATGATGTTTAAAGCAAATTTGCTAATTAGGACAAACCAGCAGGTTCTCTTGATAGACCAGCAACTCATTACCTTTCGTCTTCTGTTTTCCAGTTGCTATGTTTGCCTGCCAGAGTCCTAAATCTAATAACTAAGTAACCCCTACCACTGTGGTGGACTATTTCAGACAGGGTGAATAATCTTCCCACACAATGCAATGCATTGTGGGAGTAAAGAGAGAGGTTTACATGCTTACACATACCTGGAAGTACTAGGCCGGATTTATTAAAGCTCTCCAAGGCTGGAGAGGATACACTTTCATCAGTGAAGCTGGGTGATCTAGAAAACCTGGAATGGATGTGGTCCAGAATTCAAAACATAGCTAAAAAATAGCATATGACTTTTAAGAAATCAATTCCAGGTTTGCTGGATTACCCAGCTTCACTGGTGGAAGTGTATCCTCTCCAGCCTTGGAGAGCTTTAATAAATCAGACCCAGTGTGTATTTCCTAAGGCTCTAACAAATACATTTAACTGCAGGAAATAAGCTAAAGATGGCAATCAGTACACTTTGGGTGTTAATAGGAGAACATGTCGTTGCTGGCCAAACTGTATGTCCTCAAAAGACAGCTGTCCTTTTTTTAACATTTTCCCCAAACCACCATTAACCCAAACCACTCTACCCCCTTTTTACTTCCCTATTCCACATCTGCGTACCTGTCTGTGATTCAGAGCTGCACCCTCCTTTTTGTTTGCAGTCTTTCTGGGTAAAATCTGTCCAATGCTGACTGTGTTTGCAATCTGCAACCCCATAGTTGTGAATACAGCTCAATGCATAGATACAGCCCACTGTGCACCGATGGTCTAGCCTGGCACCACACTGTTTTGACAGGTTAATGTAAATAAGGTAAGCATGCGTCTAACGGTAAGCCAATGGGAGCATACCTGTTCACAAAAACAGCTGGCAGAGTTGGCAAAGCTATGTTGCTAGTGTAAACCAAGGTAGCATATCCATTGCCTACTAGTTTTGGAGCACATCTTGATTATTTACATTAGCCGGAGCAGGAGGAGGAAGCGGATTGTGTTTAATCAGGAAAAGAAATGGCATTCCTGATGAATTTTGAACATGTATATATTTCTATTAATATTATTACACAGTTTTTATATAGCGCCACCATATTATGCAGCAATTTACAAAGTCCATAGTCTTGTCACTAGCTGTCCCTCAAAGGAGCTCACAATCTAATGTCCCTACCATAGCCATATGGCTTTAATATAGTATAATATCAATAAAATATCAGTATAATACTGCAATGAAAACATTAATAAAATATAATGGAGATATTAAGCTGGCAAATTTTTTTTTTAAATTGCATAATATTGTCCATCTTCTCAAAGTCAGAGCTCTGATATGCCCTTCTCCCACAATGCATGTATTTATTGATTGCTGAGACCTATCTCATTGCCATCAGGGATCTAGAAGTGTGAAGCTTCATACAGATGACCTTTCTTGATTTGTTTCCAATGACAGCAGAACAAATGTTCTGTACATGCAGCATGGTTCAGTTCTATAGAGAGGAGGAAGGACAAACAGGAGGCATCCCGATGCTTCCTCCACAATAAAATATGACTGTGTTCAACCACACTTGGTTGCTTAGTGATCCGCCATGGCAGGGGACCGCTATGATCATAGCTTTAGATGCTGACATTTGCAAATTTGGTAGTGTAGTGTTTTAGTCCTTGAGAGTTTTTAAGGAGACAAGAAGTGAACAATTAAGTGGAAAACTCCATTTCCTGTTTTCTTTAACTTTGTATGTCATTTTGTTAATTAAAGACAGCTTTTCTAGCTTATTGTACTACACCCCTAAATCAATTTTAAATAAGAAAGAGTAATTGCAACATATGCTTATTTTTGGGAGTGATGGTACTCTTATGTTTTTACACACAATTTAAAATTTAATGAAAAATATTTATTCTTAATTTTCAATAAAACCAACAATATTCTCTACATACATCAAAACATCTTTTGTTTAAAAAATTACAAACTTCCTTTTATCAATTCCCTTTCATCAAATATAGCTTTGCTCTTGAAGCGTTTTACCCATTACAGCTTCATCAGAAGAACAAATCCCAACTGTTCATATATAAATTTGATTCTTTAGAGATGCCAATCCCACCAATGACCACCAATTACTTAGTTTAAAAGTAATTGCCATACATTACTGTAAAATCATCTTCGTTTGACCACCTTTTGTTTGTAGGTAGAGACTCTTTAAGATATTTTATCTAAGTGAAATGTTGGAGAAGTAGATACATTTTATGTTCAAAGGGGAGAAAGAAAGGACATCTTTTTTCCTTCATATACAAAAACAAACACTTCTTCCCTAATTCACTGCTCTTTACCATTTCATTTAGATTCTACTCCTCCAAGTTTGCTCCCTCTAAAGCCCCGTACACACGTCAGATTTTTATCGCCCGATAATCGGCATCGGCCAATTATCGGGCGAAAATCTGCCGTGTGTACAGTCGGTGTCGTCCATCGTCCGGACGACCGACCTGCCGGATCCACGGACGATGGACGACAGCCGATCCTAATGAAAGGGAAGGGGAGAGCGCGCAGCAGGGTGCCGCTCCGTGGCTCTCCCCCTCCCCTCTCCATAGAGCATGAACGGTGCTGTATGTACAGCACCGTTCATGCATCGTGCACTCCCTTGTCGTTGGAAAGGATCGTGAAAGATCCTTTCCAACGACAAAAATTGCAAGTGTGTACGCAGCTTTAGATATGCATGTTAGATCTGATTCAATTCTAAAAGTGTCATTTGTTTCATAAGTACGTCAATATTTTTCTTGTATCCCTTATCACAAATGTTCTGCCTCCTATGTTTTACAGGGTCCTTTGTTCCAGCACAATATTGTTCATTACGAATTGCTAAACAAATATTTACCAGAATTGGAATGGATGATGATATAGAAACAAACGCCTCAACGTTCATGAGGGAAATGAAGGAGGTGAAACTCTACACACATATAAACTATATTTTACAAATACCACAGGAAAACGTTATTAGAAAAAGTTGTATATGGTGGTGAAACCCCACAAATGTGCAAAAACTACACATCTGTAATTCATATATTCTTAAAATAGGCATAAAGGCTGTTTTATATATTAATATATGTTGTGTCTTTTATTTTACAACTCCCCCCTAACATCACCGCCACCCCATGCCACAAATAAATAAACCTGTCTTTGCATTGTAATATAAATCCCTAAGAAGTCCCCTCATATAATAGATCTAGGTGTAAAGCTAGCTATACAAGATACATGAATCAAATTTAGATCTTCTTTCAACTAGGTGCAATTGTTCAATATAAAGGTTGATCTTTTATTAAATATTACTCCATTGTGCTGCTATACACCACTGTTGATTCAGAGTCAATTTTTAGTACTAATTCTCTGTGATCAATTGAAATGCAATTTGATTACTATAGTTTCACTTGATTAGTCTTTCAAGAAATGAAGATTATAGCATGCTCCAAAATTTGATTCATTTGACCTTGATCTAGATGGGGCCAAAGATATATATTTAGATAAGATTAGTGGAAATGTTTCACCCAGACAGCACAAGGTTCCGTTCTGCATTTGAGATCAATTGCTTTTAGTCAATTGAATTCAGAAATAAAAATCTATATGTTACTGATTCTATTAAACAAAAGAATGAACCAGTCAATTGTTACCTTATAAGCTCTTCTGGTCAGGGTTCTCCTCCATTTTTTGTATCTGTCTGTCCCTTGCAATCCCTATTTAATGTAAAGTGATACATAATATGGTGGCGCTATATAAATACAGTATTATAATAATAATATTGAAATCCGGCCCCTGTGTGGCAAAGCAATTTTCTCTCTAAATTTTGCTTTTGATAAATAGAGATTTCAAATGTAGCTAAAGTGTAAATATTTGTAGAATTACTTAGAAATGTAATGTTTGTGTGTTGTTCTTTTTCAAGATAACATACATAATACAGAATGTGAATGAAAAGTCATTGATAATAATTGATGAATTAGGAAGAGGCACCAGTGCAGAGGAAGGCATTGGGATCTGCTATGCAGTGTGCGAACACCTTCTTGGTTCAAAGGTATCTTTGTCATTAATTGCTATTGTCAAGCTTTGATTACTTTAACTTTAAACTATTCCACAGATCTTTCTCCAAACCTCTTACTGTCCAGAGTGTGTCTCATAATTATTTTTTCACCTTGTTCCATTAGACAGTACCACATTGTATTATTGCCATTGTAGTATCTGCTAGAAACTGAATTCCTGTTGATGCAAACAAGCACCCAGAATCTCCCGGGAGCAGCATTTAGCATAAACAGCATTGTGTAGTCATTATGCTTCTTCAGATTTTATTGCAAAAAAGGAAGCAGGATGTCCGTGCAAACAAAAAATCACCAGCACACTTGATTATCTGAGGATTCCACATGTATTTTTCTGTGCTTGATTTTTTTTTTTAAAAAGATTAAATATAATTTTTTTTTTTCATTTTATATTTTTGTAGTACTGAAAAAGTACCTACAGAAGTATCCCCATCTAGCTTCTCTTACTCTTCAAGCTTGCTAGAATTTTAAGTAATTGAATAAAAGACTTCTTATTCACATTCTGTAATAGGCTATTATGTTACCGGGTTAGCACTCTAAGTCCCAGGTTTGAATCTCGGCCAGGACGCTATCTGCATGGAGTTTGCAGGTTCCCCCCGTGTTTGTGTGGGTTTCCTCCGGGTACCCCGGATTCCTCCCACATCCCAAAAACATGCAGTTAGGTGTATTGACTTCCCCCAAAACTGACCTTAGACTGTATTATAGACATATGATTATGATAGGGACACTAGATTGTGAGCTCCTTTGAGGGACAGTTAGTGACATGACTATAGACTTGGTAAAGCGCTGCGTAATATGTTGGTGCTATAAAAATACTGTGTAATAATAATAATAATAATAATAATAATGATAAAATGTCTTGTAAAAATGTAAGAGAACAGAATGCTTGAGAAACTTCAACATGGTGGATTTGTACAGTAATCCTGCAAAGAATATAAGGTGGCCAGACTCTACCTAATATTCTTTGGAAGCATTAACAACATGAATATAACCAGGACTATGGTGTACCTGACGTAGTTAAAATTGAATGCCTAGAAAACATTCTTTCTATACAAAAGTAGCTAGATAGAGGAAGCACCACACTAGTGGAATGAGGAATTTTGTTGTGGCAGCATCTGCCACAAGACCGACTCAACAAGAGTGCAGTCAAGTACAGCTGTTATAATAAGTGTATGGTCAGAGTTTAAAGTTTTTGTTTACATAAATCATCTGCATACAAACACATTGAATGTGAAATGTCATGATATATTTCACGATGTGCTTACTCTTAAGGGAAGACATTGCGTGATTCTGCTCAAAGCTGTTTGTGTCCAGATTTGAATGAAGAATCTTTGTAGATTTGAACACTGATCATTTATTTTGATGTGTGAATAGAATATATCCTGAACAAGATATGAATTTGAGGCCCTGCAGAGTGCAGAGGGGATATGGTGGTTTTCCTTCACCTTACTTGCAGCAGAGTTTTCATATTTAAAATATATAGCTGTATATTTGGCACATTTATTTATATTTCAGCTGTTTGACTGATAAATGATAATGATAACAAACCGATAAATGATACATACTCTTTACTCAAAATAAGTTATAAGAATTGTCTGACTTCTGTTGCTCTTTTATTCAGAATACTTTTTGATTCGCTGACCTAATTTTTTTTTTTTTAGGCTTTCACACTTTTTGCAACCCATTTCTTGGAATTATGCCATCTAGGTACAATGTATCCAAACGTAGAAAACTATCACTTTGCTGTGAAGCATTCTGCAAACACGTCTGGGAGAAAGGAATCCATCACTTACACCTACTCACTATCCAAGGGACAAACAAAAGAGAAGAATTATGGTATGGAGTGATTGACACATTATAATCCTAGTTATTAAAAAATAAGAATACAGGAATAAAAATCTTGTTTTGGTTTCTACCTTAGTTTAAGGTTAAAATTCAGATTTTGGACAAAATAATGAAGAAAAAACATAGCATTAGTCTGATATGTGCAATTTATGAATAGGTTGAATAAGTCAAAATGCTAATTTAACAAAGCACATTTTAAAATAAGATTAACTGGACTTCTTCAAAGGCAAAACAATAGCAGGTGGGCAAAAACACTGCAAGCATATATGGTAGTAGTAATTTATATCTTAGAGGTGCTGGATCATCTGGAAGGCATTCTGGTACATGTTTATTGTGTTCTGTGACCTCAGTCAGCATGGGACCTGCAGCCATATAGAGGAGATCATCAAACTTTGGGCTTGATTTTTTAAAGCTCTCTAAGGCTGGAGAGGGGATACACTTTTGCCAGTGATGCTGGGTGATCCAGCAAACCTGGAATAGATCTGGTCCAGGATTGAAAATACTTGCTAATAAATAGCAAATGACTTTTAAGAAATCCATTCCAGGTTTACTGATGAAAGTGTATCTTCTCCAGCTTTGGAGAGCTTTAATAAACCAGGGCCAGAGTAACTATAGAGTAGCAGCGTTGTCACCTCACCTCATTTCTCGATTTGGATTTCAAACACCTCCCACTGGCTTAATCTCTATTATAGAGTTGGCTGGAGCTTATTTAGTTTATAACATAAAGCTAGGAAAGGTAATACCACTGATTAACATTTCAGCTGAGCATACAGAAAGTTCCAAGGATACTGCAGCTACTACAGTGTATTTAAAGATAATGAAGTGTTAATATATTGCCTTTTTTTCTTGGGTTTGGAAATATGTAGCGAGCCCATTGTTTTTGAATGGTGTGACCGCATACTACAGGCTACTATAGTTGTGTGTTCTTGATGAGTGGCACTGCTCAGCTGACCGTGTGTTGCCATAAAACCTGCATTTTAGCACATGTTGCCACAACAATTCTGTACGTTATTCATCATTTGAGATACTCTCCTTATTTTATTTAGGTTTAAAAGCAGCCTCACTTTCATTCTTACCGGACTCCATATTGCAGGATGCCAGTGAAATCTCCAAGTTAGTTGCAGACAAGATCTTGGTAAGAGCAGTGTTTATTTATTTCAAAGATTTTATTGGATTTTCAGTTTTATGTGATATAATAGAAAAAAAGAATAGGGGAGATTTACATTCCACATACATATCTTGTTCGGAACAATTACAGAAGTATAATTCAATTACAATGGTGAAAAACTAAATGATACAAAGCAAATAGGACGATAGGGAGTGGAAAGAGTAGATCATCCGGTAACCTTAATATATAACAAAATTCAATCTGTTAAGCATCAATTTAAGCAACCAAAACAAATAAAACTTACTTTTTTACATTGCAAATATGCGATTATATAAGTTCGCTAATGGCTAGGCCCCATGCTGGGGCACCACAAATTGCTGACAGTGATTTATTTAAACACAAATATAGTTGCTGGCTGTGCTGAATGCATTGCTGTGACTTATAGATCCATCAAATCTGTGCAGTCCATCAGCCCAGAAAGCAGCTAGAACTGCTGAATGCTGTGTTCTGTTTGGGGGGATTGTCTGTCACATCCTGTTCTGTTGGACACCTACTTTTTGGACAGGAAGTACGAGACCTTTACTTAAAAGAAAAATAATGTTGCTTTTGTCTGTTTTCTAGTTGGAGGATTTCCGTCACATACCTGTTTTATCTGATATGTGTTTATACCACCTGGATTCAGACAGTATTAAAAATCCAGTTGAGACTCTAACCCCTTCCCATTTTATCCTGAATTGGGAAAAATGTTTTAACCTATTGTTTCTGCAGTATTAGGTCCTCTTCCTTCTCATCTTGTTCCTGCATTCGGTGGGTTCTGAATCCTGAAGGAATTGGTGTCACAATATTGCAGTGAAGGCATTCTCTCGTGACAGCAGGCCAGTGTGTGATATCCCTTAGTGGATAGGTCCATGACACTGTGGGCTAATACCGTATGCACTAAGTTGAATGTCTCTGGCAAGAGAAGCAGTGAAAATCACTGGATTGCAGATGTGTGGAGTACAGTGCTAGAGACAGGGGATGGGATTGACACCCTTGCTGGACAGTTGAAATTAATGTGAATTAAAGTATTAAAGAAAGATATGGGCTTTGCCTAATCAGAACAACTTGGCGTTCTCACCCTGGATATGTGAGCCTTTATTCTCAATATTACTGGCATTATAGCTATAACAGTATTTATTTGTTTTTATAAGGAATGTACAGCCATTTTTTGATACATATATATTAACACTTGTATACATGTTATCAGTTATTGGCCAATCCATGTTAAGCACTAATAAACTTTATTATCCAACAGCAAAAACAGAACAGCACTCCAGAGAGCAGGAGACAGATGGCAGCCTATCAGCTTGCCCTAAGGCTTGTACAGGCAGCGAGAAACTCCAAACTGGACCCTGAAAGTCTCAGATTTTACCTGAAACATTTAAAGAAGAAATACACTTCTGACCTCACTCCTGAGTGTCATGTATCTACAGAGTCAAATGAGTAGAGAGTCATGGGATGGAGCAGCTGTAAAGTATACTGGACTAGAAAACAATTCTCAGCTATATTTTAGTTAGATTCTGAAAAAAAAAAACTACAAATTAATTTTAATAAAAAAAGAACCACTGCTCTAATTTGGACACTTTTTTCATCACTTTTCTAAACTTTTTGAAGTGGATAAACCTCAATGTAAAACTTCTTAGCTGATCACATGTATTGCACAATTGTACAGTCTTGACGCAATCTCCTTTAGTTATACCATCAACAATAATGAACTGTTTGAATATCAAAATTAGTCATCAATTTTTAAATTTATACATTGTACAGTTCATATTTTATGTATTTGGTGTTGAGCGGTCGCTGAAGAGTAGCAGACATTTAGTGAATATATATAGTTAGACAACTTTTTTCTAATTTTGGTTCTGTACATTACCACAATTAATTTTAAATGAAACAACTCAGATGCAGTTGAACTGCAGACTTTCAGCTTTATTTCAGTGGGTTGCACTAAAAGATTGCATAAAAATGTGGGGAACTAAAGAATTTTTTTTACACAATCACTTCATTTCAGGGGCTCAGAAGTAATTGGACAAATTAAAAAGCTGAAAATAAAATGTTCATTTCTAATACTTGGTGAAAACCCTTTGCTGGCAATGACAGCCTGTAGTCTTCAACTCATGGACATCACCAGATGCTGGGTTTCCTCCTTTTTAATGCTCTGCCAGGCCTTTACTGAAGCGGCTTTCAGTTGCTGTTTGTTTGTGGGCCTTTCTGTCCGAAGTTTAGTCTTCAACAAGTGAAATGCATGCTCAATTGGGTTCGGATCAGGTGAATGACTTGGCCACTCAAGAATATGGGATTTGAGTAGACAGTATGTCTCTGAACACCTCAGAATTCATTCGGCTGCTTCTGTCCTGTGTCACATCATGGATAAACACTAGTTTCCCAGTGCCATGGCAGCCATGCACGCCCAAGCCATCACACTGCCTCCGCCATGTTTTACAGATGATGCGCTATGCTTTGGATCATGAGCTGTTCCACGCCTTCTCCATACTTTTTTCTTGCCATCATTCTGGTAAAGGTTGATCTTGGTTTCATCTGTTCAAAGAATGTTTTTCCAGAACTGTGCTGGCTGTTTTAGATGTTTTTAGCAAAGTCCAATCTAGCCTTTCTATTCTTGAGGCTTATGAGTGGCTTGCACCTTGCAGTGCACCCCCTGTATTTACTTTCATGCAGTCTTCTCTTTATGGTAGACTTTGATATCGATACGCCTACTTCCTGGAGAGTGTTGTTCACTTGGTTGGCTGTTGTGAAGGGGTTTCTCTTCACCGTGGAAATGATTCTGCCATCATCCAGCACTGTTGTCTTCCATGGACCTCCAGGTCTTTTGGCGTTGCTGAGTTTACTAGTGCTTTGTTTCTTTCTCATGATGTACCAAAATGTAGATATTGCCACTCCTAATATTGTAGCAATTTCTCGGATGGGTTTTTTCTGTTTTTGCAGCTTAAGGATGGCTTGTTTCACCTGCATGGAGAGCTGCTTTGACTGCATGTTGCACCTTTTATCTGCTTAACTGATAATGACATAATGAAGGAATTGCCCACACCAGCCCATGAAATAGCCTTTGACTCAATTGTCCAATTACTTTTGAGCCCCTGAAATGAAGTGATTGTGTAAAAAAAGGCTTTATTCCTCACATTTTTATGCAATCATTTTAATCAACCGACTGAATTAAAGCTGAAAGTCTGCAGTTCAACTGGATCTGAGTTGGTTCATTTCAAATAATTTGTGGTAATGTACAGAACCAAAATTAGAAAAAAGTTGCCTCTGTCTAAATATTTATAGACCTAACTGTAGCTAGGATTTTGGTGATCAAACCAGCACCAGCAGAGATGAATCATCCACAAGGCAAATTTGTGTACAGTATATCCTGACACCTTAGATGCAACCTTTATCTTCCTGCAGTAATTTGAGGGATAGAGGAGTTGGTCAGAGTTGTCTTTCTAGTACAGGAAGTGTGTCAGAACTGCAGACCTCCATATCCATAACGAGGAAAGAGTTCAGTAGGTGAACTAGGAAAATAACTGTCACTTACTATCCAAGTGACAGTTACACTTTAAGCAAGAATTCCAGAACAGGTCCACCTATTTTAAAAAGGAAATACATATATTTATTATACCATTTCAACCAATCGGATTTCAAGGTATTAAAGTCAGGCTAGCGAAAGAAGGCTTTTGATTTGGTTGCTAACAATTGCAACACCTAAACATGTTACTATATCCTTCAGTATTAAATGTTCTCAATGATTGATAAATTTATAGTTTCTGGTATTTTGAGTAAAATAAAAAGGTTCTTCTTTCACTGCTGATGGTAATTATTACTAAACCTCCAGCCACCAGCAAGCTTTTATTTTCTCTTCTACCTGATAGAATACCATGAATGAAGTTTCCATTCTTTTCAGTAACCCCCACCCTGTGTTCAGATTGCTGCTGTAACAGAGTATGCAATCACGCTTCTCTGATACACTACCCTGTAATAGAACTGTTCTATTCCTGAGCATTGTATATAACTACTGGCAAAGTAGCATTGATATAGAGCTGTTTACTAAAATGTTTCTCGGTTACTCCTACACAAATCATTTCATCCTACGTGTCCTATCTGGAAGTCTAAATCAGAGTATCATTAGCCAAGCACAAGGCGTGCACACTGACCAGCAGCCTTTGTTTGCTGCAAAGGAAGGGTTTATAATGGAACTTCTCAGGTGTCAGGATTGGAAATATCAATCTATTCCTAATCATCTGGGCCCCATCTTTAGATTCATGCAAATTGTTATTGCAGAATAAATTGTGTAAAGTGACCCGGTTCTCCATAAGGCTACGTACACATGTCAGATGATTCTCGTCTTATATTCGCCTCATGGCTGATATCGGATGAGAATACGGTGTATGTACATCGTTCTTTGTCCAGATGACCGTCCTGACGCAGATCCACAGACGAGGAACAATTGCAATGAAAGTGAAGGGGAAAGAGTGCAGCAGGGTGGCACTCCGTTCTTCTCCCTCTCCATAGAACTGAACAGTGCTGTGTGTACAGTGCTCGTTCAGTCTTTTTTTTCCAATGACAATTATTGTACGTGTGTACCCAGCCTGAAACATGGTATGGTAAATACAAGTGAAACATGGTATTTAACATAGAAACCTAAAACAGGCATGCTCTCCTTATCCTGTCACTAACACAACTCACTCAAAGCAATGGTTAAAAAATGCAGTGAAAATATTCTGTTGCTATAACTAATCACTGCTTGAGTAAGTGAGCCATTGTTTCCTCCCTGATGAAAAAAACTGCAAAATAGCCCTTAACAGCCAGAGAGTGACAGCTCAAACGTTCAGCCACCTAGGGACGGGTAAAAACCTGTGCTGTCCTGCCAAGTTGTCATTGTGATTTCACCCAGCCCAGTTGGCTGAGAGGTTAGCACTCTGGCCTTTGCAGCGCTGGGTCCCAGGTTTGAATCTCGGCCAGGACACTATCTGCATGGCGTTTGCAGGTTCTCGCCGTGTTTGTGTGAGGTTTCCTTGGAGTACTCTGGTTCCTCCTACATCCCAAAAAATGCAGTTAGGTTTATTGTCTTCCCCCCCAAACATGACCTTAGACTGTGTTAATGACATATGACTATGGTAGGGAAATCGGCTTGTGAGCCGCTTTGAGGGACAGCTAGTGACATGTCAATGGACTTTGTAAAGCGCTACATAATATGTTGGCGCTATAAAAATGCTAGTTACTAATTAATTGGAAGCAGGGTCACAAGTGTACAAAATCTTATTTCATCATAACACATTGGGTCTGATATATTAAAGCACTCCAAGGCTGCAGAGGATACATTTTCATTAGTGAACCTGGGTGATCCAGCAAACTTAGAATGGATTGCTTAAAGTCGTTTGTTATTTGTTATCAAATGTTTTCAATCCTGGACCAGATCCAATACAGGATTTTGGGATCACCCAGCTTCACTAATAAAATTGAATCCTCTCCAGTCTTGAAGAGCTTTAAATAAATCCGTCCTATTGAACGAAAAAGTTAATTTGATTTTTTTAAGAATTTATTATATAATACCTAGTGATGCTTTCATTTTAGTCCTCGTTCAAGCACTTTCTGCGATGGGTTGAGTACTGTCTCCCATTTGTTCTCCTGTGTTGTCACCCGTTCTACCCTGATGCTGCTTGATAAGCATGGACATTGTACAGGCATGGTCTAACTTTGCTTTTATCAGGAAGCTAATTCAGAGCAATGCTGGAACTGGACAGCAGTACAAAAAAAGCAGAAAGGAAGGTAAAAACAGTATAATATGTAAAAATGACAACTGTTTAACTTAATTGCTTAATTGTAACCTTACAAAGCTTTATTATTTCCAACAGGTGAGAACAATTTGTTTATATAAAACTCTGTACAGCCCATGAATCAGCTGTGACTCATGCAGACTTTCCTATGTAGAAGGAGGTATAGGCTTTATTAAGTCCACATTTCACTAATGGTTATAGTTATGGCAAAGAGTATATAAAATTCTAATTAAACTCCATAAAATTAAAGTGCCTTGCAGCCCAATCAAATATACGGGCTGCCTTAATGCAATGCACGTATGTGTCGTGCACCAGATAGGTCTGAATAGGCCCCTGGAGTCTGAGTTCTTATTCCTGTTTAGCATTGTATCTAGGCCAGTGTTTCTCAACCTTTATTACATAGGGGAACCCTTGTAAAAACCTCTAGTCTTCGGAGAAACCCCTTCTATAATTTCTATATACACAGATCACAGTACGTAAGTGTGGTGGTCAGTAGAAAAAAATTTCTTTTACATTGCTGGCCATTGAGAAAAATGTCGCCCTTACAGATAGCCACAAAGATCATTGGTGTCACTTACACTGACCTGAGAGGCACAAACTGCTCATTGCTCAAGGAACCCTCAGCAACCTCTGGAGGAACCCAGATTAGGATACACTGGCAGTTATCTACAGAACTTAATAGGACTGATTTGACTAAAGGCAATGAGACTGTCCACTTTGTATGATGTCCACCCTACTAAAAACAATAAGGTAAAACTAAATTCACTTTAGTTATCCAATAGGTCACTTTACCTACTAAGCACAGTGATCATTCACTTAGTAAAGGGAACTTACTCCCGAAAAAAAAAGCTGCTGCAATCAGCTTGATTTAATAAAGCTCTCCAATATAGACTATCGTGGCAGAACCTGGGTGATCCAGCAAACCTGGGATGAATTTCTTCAAAAAATTGTTTACAATCAGTTGGCATGTTTTCAATCCTGCACCAGATTCATTCTATGTTAGCTGGATCACCCAGGTTCTCCCATGATAGTCTATTTTTTTCAGTCTTGGAGCGCTTTAACTCCCTGAGCAGTAACCCCGAGTGTGACTCCAGGTAACTAAATCGAGCCTTGCCTGATCTGCTGTCGTCCTCCATCGTCCTTCACGTCTTCTCGCTTCCTCCGGCCGGCGTCCTCTGCATCCCATGAGTCACCGGGAGTTCCCGGTGACGTCAGTGTGTGCGAACGTTCCCGTTCGGGGGGTGGCAGGAATTTCAAATCTATTTGTATTGCATTCAATACAAAATAACTGTATTAAATGCAATATAGTGGATTTATATCTGTAAAAGCAGTACATTGTCTTTCATGAACATTTATTTTACAGTATTATATAATAGTATGAGTATAATATTTATTTTTTTAAATTTTTAAAACATTAAAAAAATAAATCATTTTTTTAAATTTATTTAATGTAATACTTTGACATGATTTTGTGTTTCAAACTTTATAATACTCATACTAATATATTATACTGTAAAATAAATTTTCATGAAAAACAATGTACTGCTTTTAGACTGCCCAGGTGGTTAATAAATCAGACATATTAGGCCTGATTTATTAAAAATCTCCAAGTCTAGAGAGAATACACTTCCATTAGTGAAGCTGGGAGATCCAACAAACCTGGAATAGTTCCGGTCCAGGATTCAAAACATATGCTAGCAAATAGCAAATTACTTCCATTCCAGGAAATCCATTCCAGGTTTGCTGGGTCACCCAGCTTCACTGATGAAAGTGTATCCTCCCCATCCTTGAAGAGCTTTAATAAATCAGACCCATGAAGTTAAATAGTAAAAATATAGCAATGATCACACACCACATTCTATATAAAACTAAATAAAAATATTTTAGCTAAAATTCCACTATAAAATACATTTTAAAAAATCCTCTACATAAATTTAATATTAAAGTGCAGTCATTTATATTTAATGTCTTCTAAACCTGTCTATCCCCGCTTTGTTGTGTCGGAGATGTTCCTCGTCATGGAATATATCATCCTCATCCTTGTCTTGTTCACCATCTTCCTGTTCTGATAAGGAGTCAAAAAATTTGCCAATCTTGTCCTTTAATAAAATCTGTCTCTCTCTTTCCAGGAAGCTCCTGTCTGGGGTCACAGAACTGTTACAGATGAGCTCTTGTAAGATTCTTCTCCTCTCTGTCTTTGATATAGTGACATGAATTTTCAATTTCTTTAGTTCACTCGAGGACGCTGCTGATATCTCTGTAAAATTGAATTTGCGCTCCGACATTGAAGCCGATTTGATTTGTTTTAATCGCGAAGATTTGGCTGGGGCGGTCTGACTCCTGCTGAGTGCAGTCACATCAACACCTATGGTAAGTCCAACTTTAGGTAAACTTGTCGGAGATTCTCTCTTTCTAAGGGGTCTGTCAGTCCAGGCCTCCCGGGGCTCTGATTTGTAAGTTTTACCCTCTAGCAGCTGATTGTCCGCATTTTGAATACAAATGTTCTCTTCGCCATTGAACATATTTTTAGCGTTCTGTAAAGATGAATGTGAACGTTGCATTTTATTTTCCTGTTGCACACCCAGCAATTCCTTGAAATCAGAATTTAGGTCACTGGCACCAGACTCAAAATTTTTGGTAATGATGCCTGAATTCATTCTGTCTCTTTCCATTAGGTTTTCATCTCTCACAAACCGTTGAGCTGCCTTAATATTCCTTGTGTCCTCTTTCATTTCATAGCTCCTCCTGCCTCTTTCATAGCCCGAAACTTTGCTGGTCCTGATTGCATTCTTGGCAGGCAAAGAAAATCCAGTTTCGCTGACAAAGCGCTGCTTAGTTTTTTCATCACACAACTGCAAACTTTCTTCAACCTGATTCACTCCAAACTCTGTTTTAGTTGCAGTTCTTGTTGGTTGATGGAGATCTGACATTTTGCCTTGGAAATGCTGCTCGGACAAAGCTGATCTTTTATTTTCCCCAAAATCGTTACTTTTGTTTGAATCCACAGTTTCATCTTCTTTCTGTATTGATTTTGCACTAGGTCGTCCAACATTTTGTTGATAAAGCGAGCTAAACTCCTGAATGTCTTTGCAGTATCCAGAATTGGCCTTGATGTCCTTTAAAAAGTCCTGCAAATCTCGGATGTTCTTATTGATGGCAGCTAAAGAATGGACGTGCTTTTTTGTGATTTCCCGCTGATAAAGCTCACATCGTGCCTTGGCGTAATTGTTCTGCGTCTGGGCCTTTAGATAATTTCCTCCGACTGAGCTGAAGTGCATGATGACCGAGTTCTGATTTCAATTCTCAAATTGCAATCCTCGGGGCTGCTAATGGTTGTTCTTACGGCAGGATGATGATATTTTTACACCATGTAATTGCTCCATTAATTGCTCCATTTTCCAGGTGTCTGGGTTATGCATTTTTCATCTTGATGCAAGCAGAACTTTCCTTCTAGCACCAGAGATTAAGCTTCTGTAAACTTCAATGTTCTTCCTGAGATTAAAGCAGTGCAGCTGAGGAAGGTTTGTGTTGTTGGTAGCAGCAGTGGCTCATAGCAGCCTTTCAATGTCTGTTGCCGTCAAGCTGCTTGGACAATTGAACCTAAAAATGACTGCAAGCAAGAGAAGCTGGTATTGTCACTCGGTCACACAATGGACATTCTTTTCAGTGAAAAGAGAAGCCTAACGTGATTTGAATCTGACATTCAAAGCAGAAATAACTGAAATACTAAAGCTACCTATAGATATTAAACAGAGACAGGATGATGTATACATTTCTATTGAAAGGTCACCTTGTGCCTGAGAAGGAGGGAGGGGAACGCTGCAAGTGTTGGCTGTCTTAGGGCAAAGCTGGCATATCCACAAGGCAACCTAGGGCCCGGTGAATGTTCGGATCCCCGCCTAAATCCTTCATATTGCTGCAGGAAGCGGTGCAGTTTTACAAAGGGGGATACAGGTACTCCCCGAGTTACATGTCAGATAGAACCTGTGGGTTTGTTCTTAAGTTGAATTTGTATGTAAGTCGGAAAAGGTACATTATTTTATTAAATGCAATTAGGACAGATGTTTGTGAATTAGGACAACATATTATGAGGCAGCGTGGTGTCACAAAGCAAAAAAAAAAAACTTTACGGAGCCTAGATATTTGCCTAGAGCCTAGATATATGGAGCCTGGAACTTCTGGAGCAAGCTGTGCTTTGATATGCAAAAAGAATGAACTGCAGAGTTTGTCTTGGTCATTAAAGAGTTACAAGATGTTAAAGATCGGCTCAGCTCTTAAGATCGCCCTAACATCATGTGTTTAGCAAAAGTCATGTTAACTGCCCTCCTATGGAGCCTCTGTCCTGCACACGAGGGAGCAGGGAACCCCGTTCATATCTAGGAGGCGTCTGTATGTCGACTGTCCTTAACTCTGGGACTAAATGTACAGTTGTATGCTGTTATTCTCTGACAAAAAGATGGATTGGCTTCTTTGTGCCTATTGTGAACAGAAAGGTGGCAAAGCCGTACCTAGAGTTTTCTTTGCCTTTGGGCAGCATGATGGAGGTTAGCACTCTTGGCTTTGCAACCCTTGATCCCAAGTTTGAATCCAGGCCAGGTCACTATCTGCATGGAGTTTGCATGTTCTCCCTGGGTACTTCCCACATTCCTAAAACATGTAGTTAGGTTAATTGGTTTCCCCCCAAATTGACCTTAGACTTTATTAAAGACATATGACTATGGTAGGGACATTAGATTGTGAGTTCCTTCGAGGGACAGCTAGTGACATGACTATGGACTTTGTAAAGTGCTGCATAATACATCACCACTATCTAAATACTAGGCAATAATAAAAATAAGCATGGACCTTTAATAAATGTTGCTGGAAATGATCATTAAGGATATATATATATAAATTTATATATATTACCAAGAAAACCTTTCAGTGTCTATATTTAGTGTATATATATATATATATATATATATATATATATATATATATATAGACTCAGCTTTTTTGTAATAAATTTTGCCCGAATCTCTTTACTTTTTCCTGCTCGAGTTGTCTGGTATAACAAGTATGAAATGACCTAATCTATTCTTTACCACAAGAATGCAAAGTCTGTGCCAACATATCATGAATAGCTGTTTTGCAGACAAATGTGGCAGATGGTCAGTAGAAGAAAGATTGGATCATTCCCCTCTGTGACACAGCCATACTTCATACTACCCCAGTGCTCCTTTACAATGCACAAAATTTAGAAGAAGATAATTGTTTTAATTAGCATGACTGCCAGCATTTTAAAACACTATCTAGGGATGTCTTGGAGCTGAGTCAGAATGTCTGAGCTTGTCATAAACAACACATTCACAGAAGATCATTATCCAGTGTATACCTAGGTATTATAAATGCTGCTTTTCAGTGCTAGAATTCAGGAGAATTTTCTAAAGATTCTCTATAGAAAACCTCAATGTATTCAAATCCCTTCTATGATCTTTTTAGTTAACAGTTGGTAATTCCTAAAGAAAACCTTCCATTTACTTGAGAGGCTTCTATGGATGCAGAGAGTGCTGGTAAGTGCATGGAAGGTTGGTAGGTACTCCTTACCCTTCATGTTGTAAACCTTTTTCTATGCCTTGAATGGCCCTAAAAAGCTGAGGTCGAGCTTTAGAAAATCTGCTTCTCTCAAGCTTAACTAAGCACCCCCAGTACCTAAAAATTGTATAAAAACGTATAAGTGTATAAAACTTTTTCCAAACTTTTTTTAGCAGTTCCTGCCCTGATCAGCGGTCAATGAATCAGCACTGTATAGGTCAGTAGTACTTTGAGCCAGGACTGCCTGATGATTTTCTTCCATGG
The DNA here is from genome assembly GCF_032062135.1 of Pyxicephalus adspersus. Classification (NCBI taxonomy): domain Eukaryota; kingdom Metazoa; phylum Chordata; class Amphibia; order Anura; family Pyxicephalidae; genus Pyxicephalus; species Pyxicephalus adspersus. The sequence goes on from NC_092865.1 coordinate 11,087,232, forward strand.
GGCAGCTGCAATACAACCTGGGCTGAAATTTTCCCATGGTATCACTCCATTGCAGCCTAAACTAACAATATTTTATTCCATCATTGCTTCCTAGCTAGAAATCGCTTTCAGCCAGTGAGGGAGACTTTAAGGAAAGTGGCATCTAAGGCATTTGCACAGAGTGAGGAAGGTTTAGAAACTCTGCCAGGTTTCTGTTTCTGCCTGCAATCCCACTAGAGAGATTTTCTTTTCTAGGTGACCACAGACACCAGGACCGAAAGCATGTGGACATTCCAAAAGTTTAAGTTGTCACCAGTGCAGGAATAAATGTGAAATCTTCCACATTGGAACTTTAGTTCTGCTGATCAATAGGAATTAGTACACATGAGCTGCTCATCTGCCTATACTAAACACACCTAGAAAGACCCAGAGTGACATTTCCATTAAAATTCCTATATGTGACAGTGACATCTTGTGGCCAGTTGAGGATTTACAGTATATAACTTTTACCTGTATCATGTATATATTGTACAAGTTCTTTTTTTAATTGTGTCCAACACTGTATCATGTAGGTGATAGGAACCAAAACCAGAAACTGTTGAAATTAAGTGAACTGAATTTCCTGCCTCTGTTAATAGCTATCAGCATTGTTCAATGTTGTCTCATTATCATCAGTGGCCATCCAATGGCCAAAGTAAATCTCTGTCCACCCAGAAGTCTGCCATGGTATTGGCAGAGAAAATGGCGGCTTCCTAGAACATGGTGATGACAGCCAATGATCAGTCATTGCTGCTGGGTGCAAACAGGTAAGTATAATTGGGAAATATTCCATGCACACTTGCTGACTATGGCTAAAGTTCACCAACAAGTACAGTTCTGCTTTAAAAGGCATGGTAAAGGAAAAGGGGGGGGGGGGGGGGGTTTAGTAAAGCCACAGAACTGCACAAACCCCCCAAGTAAATATTGATTACATTATTATTATTATTGCAATTCATTTTTAGCTTTAGATACTCTTTATGTTGTCAGCATTTAGCAAATCTGCACCCTTACAGTGTCTTTATTCAGAAATAACTCTGCAAATCTTGGAACTATTGTTCCTCATATATTGAATATTTGTTTTCTCTTATGAATGATCCCCTAGTAATTAACCATTAGCAAAAATCTCTTGGCTAATGAGTTGACTGCTAGCAATAATTTATTTTTCTCAGTAGCAAGAGCCTGAAATTCCCCACAACACAATGTGACTGCCACTATTAAAAAAAGAAGATGCTTAGTAGGTGTATTCCCAGAGACAATTCAACTTTTATTGATGCATCATAGTGTATCTGTAGATTTGTTTGCCCTAATGACATTTTCCTTCCTCCTGTCATTCTAAAAATATGTGAAAAATATTATATCCTTTGCAGAGAACTGTATATCCCTAATGCCTGTGGCTACAATTTATGCACCATTCAGAATGTCTTGTAGCCACCCCATTGTGTTGTACAGAGCGGAGACTACAAGTGTAAACACTAACATCCATGGTACATAATTTAAGGCATCATGGGACATGTAGTTTTCTTGTAGGCTAGAAGCTGACATTGCAGCCACTCTGCTGCCCTCTAGTGTTTCGTGAGAAATAGTGAAAACCACCAGCAGCCTCTACACAGATGTAGGAATCACCACTTTAAAAAAGAAATTGAAAAAATACATACATTGCTCATATATGATTGTGTGCTTGGTGCTCTTTAATAATTCTTACGATGAAGCCTAGGACTTTAGATCTTCTGTAATGTTTTAGAACTTTTTAATAAGTCAAACTGGGTAATATTAAAGTGTTAAACCGAAATTGCTAATATAGGTCAGTAGGAGACAGCTTCACCCTCTCAGGTGCTCCATCTAGAAATTCATTGTTCATTATCTAACAAAGCTTCACTGTCTTCTCCCTCCCGTATTCGCTGAACGGTGAAAGTGAATCAGGACGGGGAGCGGGCTGGAGCACTGTGGTCTAGTTACTTGTGGAACAATGATTGTGGATGAATGTTAATCGAGCTTTCTCCTTCCAGTTTAACAGCTTTCAGCCCCACTGCCTGCGCCCTTGGCTGCAGTAACTCATTAAAAACTCGTCAGAGGTGAATTAACATGAGCCACCGTTAACATTAACGTCGCTGATTAGAATATTAGCGTTTCAGATCGGAACGTTTAGACCAAAGTTGGACCGTAGAAGCATATGGCACAGAATAGATGTAGACCGGGAGATGCTCGATGTGCTGGTGCCTCAGTCGATTAACGCCATGATGGCACGCGGCGCCGATAAAACGTTGACAGGTGTACAATAAGTCATCTCAAGCAAAGACGGACAATATGTTACATCTCTTTAAGTATTCCGTCTGCAAACTGCACGCTGTTTAATCAGCCTTTAATTTCATGGACATTGAAATGTCTTTCATGGTAGCAGGAGCAGCGTCATTGTACAGTACGTGACAATCTGTGAGTCTTGCTTTGTCAGAAGCGGCTAGGACAGTATTAAAGTTCCAGCACAAAATTCTAAAATAAATTAAATTCAGAGGTTAGCACTCTGCCTTTGCAGTGCTGGGTCTCAAGTTTGAATCTTGGCCAGGACCCTATCTGCATTGAGTTTGCAGATTCGCCCCGTGTTTGTGTGGGTTTCTTCCGGGTACTCCAGTTTCCTCCCACTTTCCAAAAACATATAGTTAGGTTAATTGGCTTCCCCTCAAATTGGACCTTAGACTGTTATAATGACATATGACTATAGTAGGGACATTAGATTGTGAGCTCCTTTGATGGACAGTTAGTGACATGACTATGGACTTTGTACAGCGCTGCGTAATATGTTGGCGCTATATAAATACTGTATAATAAAAATAATATTAGCCCTATAGACTTCTATGGGGCTGTGAATCAAGATGAGCAATCCAATCTAATCAAGATGAGACAATCTAATAGAAGTCTATGGGGCTGTAATGTATGGGGGCCCCTGTGACATTGCTGGATGTAAATAAACAGAAATGCAGCCCTTGTAAGTATGCATCAGTGGGTCAAAGGGAGTAACCACAGTTTGTTTAAAAGAGCAATTGTCTGTTCAATTGGAACTAAGGTTCCAAAACTATTTTTCCAAAAATGTATTGCATGGAAGTAAGATCTAACTTTTAAGAATATTTGATCAGGCAGGTCAATATTGCAGATAGGGATAGGTGATGTCCGCTCTGCAATAATCCCTCCTACCTGTCCGATCACTCTATTTCACTAGATCATTACAAAGAACAAGAGGGCACTCTGCGTCTGGAGGAAAATAAGTTTAATCTCTGGATAAGGAAGGGATTCTTCACTGTAAGATCTGTGAAAATGTGGAATCGTCTCCCTCAGGAAGTAGTTTCAGCAACTACTATAGATTGCTTTAAGAAAAAGCTGGATGATTTCTAGAAGCACAGAATATAACTGGGGATTAGGATTTAAAGTAAAGATACCAGTGACTCTTGATCCAGGGAACATCCGATTGCCTCATGGAATCAGGAAGGAATGTTTTCCCCTGTTGAAGCAAATTGTACCAGGGGTTTTTTGCCTTCCTCTGGACCAACTATATCCATGGGGATTTATATCTGTGATATGTTTTTTTCCCTAGTGATTGAATTTGATAGACTTATGTCTTTTCAATCTGACTTAATATGTATGTAACTACATTAACTCTTGGAAACTGTCAGAAATAGCGAATTTCCCTGCTGTTGCCGGCCTGGAGTCTACACAACCTGGGCAAGATGGCCAAAAATGGCAAGGGGGAAGAGAAGAAGGAAGAAGATGGCAGCACCCTGTGTCGGGACGGGTGAGTATAGCGGGGTTTAAAGCGCAAGGCTTGGTTTACGTTTTTCTGCTGCAATGTGCTGCTGCATATCAGTAAATCACACAGCACAGGGCAATGCCACTCCAATGCACATTTGTTGCAGGGCACCACATGCAGAGGTTTGCGAATATTGATGCGTTCATATTTTTTTGTTCGTTTTATAGGCTGCAAGTGTAACTAAACTTAAATAGAAAAAAATTGCGAGCATGCAGGTTCTTTATTGCAGAACAGGAAATGTCTCTTGTGAAAGTAAGAACAAAAGTAATAAACAGTAAGAAAACAAACTTACCTGCCTGGATGTAACATTTAACTCACCTCTTCTCTCTCCTTCATTGGCATCTTCATTTGGTTCTCTTCTAGGTTTGGGATCTTCAGCCATCTTGATTGGCCAGACCAGATTGATATAACTCCCACACATGTGTACCATATATTCCCGGCACCCAGCTATGGCTCAGTGTACATTATAAGAAGACTGGCAGGTCAGTTTGTTTTATTGCATAAGGCACTTCGCCTGTTCCCTTTGCAATCAGAACCTGCCTGCTTGCAATTATTTTCTATTACAGTATAATTCTTAATTCTTTAATGCAATGCATGGTAATGCAAGAAAAATGCACCACATCCAAAAATGATGAATCAAACTTTTTGATGGTGGAAAGAATTTAAAGTTCTATACAGTTTGAATTCTCTACCAGATTTCCTGTGATATCCATAACAAGCAAAGAAAAAGTTGGGGAGCTGCTGTCATAGGAGATCAGGGAAAAGATGTTTAACAGTAGGAATTTATTTATCATAATGCTTTCCCACTAAGTTTTGTCTGCGTCTTGGGTAAAACCCCTCTTATCTGGTGATAACAATTTGATAGAGGTTCTAATTCTTTTCAAAACAAAATACCAAGTTTTGCTGGAGTTATATTTATTATAATTGAAAATCACAGGCAGCATCTGAGCCAACAGTGGTACATTTAGCCTCCACAGCAGTTAGGGGGTCCCCTGCTCCCACCCCTACCAATCTCTGCCATCACTCATAGCTAGCCCCCCAATCTCAGACAGCTTCCAGTCTCTGCCATCAGTTTTAGTGCACCCCCAATCTGTCACAGCCGATCGGGGGAGGAAGTGGTGCCAGGGGTGGTTTGGCTGGGGCTTCAGGACAGCCAGGGCTTGCCCTGTGGGTGGTCACCAGGAAGTGATGTGCATATCTGCAGCACAGATGAACTTTCTTGAAGCTCAGTTGGAACTTTACATTTGGGTGCACAGTCTTAGGTTCACATTGGCCATGTGGTTGCAGCATGGCTATCACTCTCTCATGCCATTGCACCGCTGCCTTGGTGGAGGTGCCACATGTAGCTTGCTCCAGCGGCAGCCCCAAGGAAAATGAATGGGGGTGGCAGAGAGCGGTACAATACCACTCATTTGTCTTTTATTTAGAATGGAGGCTCAGCCTGATTGGAGATTCTTAGTTTTAGTGTTGGACCCCTGTAGAGAGTCCATGGTTTCCATACAGACATGAAGAGTCACACTGCAGCATGCTGGCAGGGGTCAGGCCTTTCTACTCAGGCTGTGAGGCTACCAATAAATATTATGTGTAGGACAAACAGTCTCTGGTATATAGGGGGTGCAGGACGGGCAGTCTCTGGTATATAGGGGGTACAGGACGGGCAGTCCCCGGTATATAG
>NC_092865.1:11093905-11096063 GCF_032062135.1 Pyxicephalus adspersus
GGGCAGTCTCCAGTATATAGGGGTACAGGACGGGCAGTCTCTGGTATGTAGGGGGGGGGTGCAGGATGGGCAGTCTCCAGTATATAGGGGGTGTAGGGCAGGCAGTCCCCGTTTATCCCAGGTGTAGGGCAGGCAGGCCCCCGTTTATCCCGGGTGTAGGGTGGGCAGTCTCCCCGTTTATCCCGGGTGTAGGGCAGTCTCCCCGTTTATCCTGGGTTAGGGCAGTCCCGGTTTATCCCGGGTGTAGGGCTCGCTGTAGCAGAGGGGGAGGCGGGCTGGACCCCAGGGGGGGACATTGAGGGGGAGGGCTGGCGGCGGGTCGGGCGGGGGAGGATGCTGCGACCCCCCAGTCGGAGCCCCATGTGACCGGGGAGGTGTCTGGCTGGCTGGCCGGGAAGGGAGGGGGGTGAGGCGGCCTTTGCTGCTCGGATGGCCGCAGTGTGAGCGGCGGATCTGCTGGCTGCACGGAGGGGGATCGGCGGGGACATGGCCGGGATCCTGAAGGTAAGAGAATCAACCGCCACTGTGCTGCATGACGGTATATGTGTGTGACATCCCGGGCTGGGAGCCGATCCAGGGATCCTAATGACAGCAGCAATGACCGAGCCATAGGATGGCACCAACCCGAGCTGGGTGACACAATGCCAGGCTTCAGCTATGGCACCATGGCTGGGTGACACCAATCCTGGTCTGGGCTCACTGACACCATGCTATGTCTACTAAAACCATTAATAGTCCAAGTTCAGTGACCCCATTCCTTGTCCTGGCATTGGGGACACCATGGTTTGCTGAAGTTGCCCATTCCAGCCATTTCTGCCCCGGGTCAGTGACAGTATTGTACATTCCTGGTGTTGCCCATGTGTGGGGTAACAAGCTAGAGAGCGCCATTCCAACCACTTCCAATTTACAGATGAATGGGACCTACCACCAAAAGTTCCTTTTGATAAAAAAAACTACTTGTGACATTTCCTGATGGTTTCTTGGTTCTGTTCAGCTGCTTTTTTCCGTTGGTAACTTTTTAAACTGACCGGTAACAGTCTATGTCCATGGGCAGCACCCCTGGGGTTACACTGAGCACAATGAGGTTCATTGGTGGAAAGATCTCCTGATAGCACCCTAACCATCAGGAGGGCATGTGACGTCTCTCCTTCCTTATAATAGGCCATTCTGGGGCTAAGCATCCAATCACCAGGCCTGAATACTGTCACATGATAGATGAGTATGTAGGTCATTATCCCTGTGTAAGCTCTGGCACCATGTGCAGGGATCGGACCCCACTGGATGTTTATTGTCTCAAGGACTTAAAGTCCAAACCCAAAATTCTGGGTTGTCACCATAACAATAATGGGAAATCTTCCAATGAACACACTTGTTCCTTTAACAATTGTCTGAGAGAAGGGCTATGGCTTGTGGGCTTATGGGTATGGTCATGTGTTTCTTTTACATCATGAGGATGGCCAGATTTGTGTGGGTCATATACCTGGGGAAGAGATGGCAGCAAGGGGCATTATAGGAAAGAGGAGGCTGGAGGAGGCAGTGTGACTTAAAGGATCTACTGCTGATGTCTTGGTGCTAGATATCACAGGTCATGTGGAGTCCATGCCTCCTTCATAGATCTTGTGGAGTCCATGCCTCCTTCATAGATCTTGTGGAGTCCATGCCTCCTTCATAGATCTTGTGGAGTCCATGCCTCCTTCATTATTTAAAGGTTCTGTGTTGTCCTTCTGAAGACGAATGGACTCTACTTCTGAAGAGTCCATGCCACCTTCAGAAGTCTTGTGGACACTATACTTCCTTCAAAGATTTTGTGAAGTCCATGGCTCCTTCAGAGGTCTTGTGAAGTCCATGGCTCCCTCCGAAATCTTCTTGATTTCATACCTCTTTTAGAGATCATGTGGAGTCCATGCCTCCTTCAGAAATCTTGTAGTGTCCATTTTTCAGGGATCTTGTGGAGGCCCAGCCTCCCTTAGAGATTTTGTGAAGTGCATTTCTCCTTTCAGAGATTTTGTGGAGTCCATGCCTCCTTCAGAGATCATGTGATGACCTTGCCTCCTTTAGAAATTCGATGAAGTCCATGCCTTCTTCCAGAGATATTGTGGAGTCCATGGCTCCTTCAGAAATCCTGTGGAATCCATGGCTCCTTCAGAAATCCTGTGGA